>NC_134689.1:318737242-318894742 GCF_050947455.1 Rhinoderma darwinii
TGAAACTCACTGGATGTCTTATTCTTGTGCATTTTTTGCGCATCACGCACCCATTGAAGTCAATGGGTGCGTGAAAAAAACGGACTGCACGCGGATGTCATCCGTGTGCTGTCTGTGTTTTTTTCCGCACCAGTTGCTAAAGAAATGATGAGGAAAAAAGAAAATACCTCCTTCAGGTTTTTTTCGGACGTAAAAAACGCGTGACATACGTGCGTAAAAAACGCACATGCGCACCATACCCAGATGCCACATGAAACTGCAACGCAGGAAAGACGCTACATTTTTTACGCGCACAAAACGAAAATGCTCGTGTGGATTAGGCTACATTCACACGGGCGTATCAGATTCACACGTTAAAAACGTGCGTGAATCTGGTCCATTATGCATCAGAGTGCTTTGCGAGTGCCATGCGTTATTCACGCACTCGCAAAGCACATTTTTTTTATTTTTTATTATTATTATTTTCATCTGCATCCGTGTGTGGTGCATGGTTTTCACACACCCATTGACTTCATATGACGATAGGTGCGTGAAAAACACACCAATATAGAACATGTAGTGAGTTTTACGCAACGGACACACGCTGCGTGAAAACTCCTGCATGTGTGAACGGCCCATTGAAATCAATATATATATATCGTATCAGATTCGCGCGTATGAATCTGGTCCGTTATGCATCAGTGTGCTTTGTTATTCACGCACTCGCAAACCACTTTTTTTTAAATTCTTCTCAATTGAATTGATGCGCAAGTCACGCATCGCACACGAATGTGCATCCACGTGCGGTGCGTGGTTTTCACGCACCTATTGACTTCAATGGGTGCGTTGGTACGTGATAATGCACCAATATAGGACATGCAGTAAGTTTCACACAATGGACACACGCTGCGTGAAAACTCCTGCATGTGTGAATGGCCCCATTGAAATCAATAGGTCCGTGTGCTGCGCAGGATTTCCACGCGCAGCACACAGACGTTATTCACGTTCATCTGAATGAGCCCTTAGGCCTTAGTGGCCAGTTTCTAATGGCCTTTTTTGGCCTCCTTTTGCCCACACTCCACAGTTGCGCTAAAATTTGTGACTTAATACTTTTTAGCAGAAGGGGCGGAAATTTGTGACTTTATACTTTTTAGCAGAAGGGGTGGAAATGAGCCAAAGAGGGCGGAGCCTATACCAGAACTAAAGCTTGATCATAGTTTACACCAGAAACTGGTGTAAGTTATGGCGCAAATCTACACCTGCTCATAACGGGCGTAGATTTGCATTTCTGACGCACAGTCAAAGTTATGCCAAATATATGCACTTCTAAACGTGACCTGCCTAAGTAGAGTCGTGTGTTAGTGAACCTTCCATTAACCCTTCCTATCCCTCCACCCCCACCTTTAGAAAAGACACGTGACACCGAGGTTGGATGTGAAAATGGCCACAGCAGCCGTTTATTAATTTCACAGTTTGTAAAACAAATTAAATCCGAAACGTTCGGATAACTAATTAGGAATCCACCAGAGAATTCCTCCTAATAATTCACATGACCCAACATGGGTCAGAATCATAAATAACAATTTTAACGTTAACCTTAATCCGAGCAGAGGAAGTCCTTGAAGCCATTTTTTTATATTCCTTTTAAACACACCCCGAGTTAGCCATCTGCAACCACCACCAACCAATTACCTCCAGCCGTAAACCAGCTCGGAAGCACCGCTCACCTCTGCAGATGGCTCCAACCACTAGAAGTCCACTTCAAAGGGATAACACCCGATGAAGCCCTCAAGTGATATACCTACCACTAGAAGTCCACTTCAAAGGGATAACACCCGATGAAGCCTTCAAGTGATATACCTTCCACCAGAAGACCACTTCAAAGGGATAACACCCGATGAAGTCTTCAACCATGTACCTTTTTTGGGGGACGCATACCCCCGATGCGACCCCCCCACCATTTTTTACTGACTGGCCTCAAGGACTCCCCCCGCCACAGCGAAACAGGCCTTGACCACCTTAAGCCTGTGAGTTCCGCCACACCACCACCGCCCTTTCTATTCCTTCTGCTATCGCCAAGCTCCAAAGATCAATGCCAACCTCAGTCAGATGAACCCCATCACTCCTCCAGAAGTTCCCCACTCCTGACTCCAAATCCCTGTGCCGCACGCAAATGCCCCCGTTTTTGGCTACAAAACGGGACACCGCCCGATTAACTTTTATACGAGCCTTATTGACTCTCTCCACTGACCTAGCCAACCGCCAATGTTTCCTTGGGACTATGTCCGACCACACTATCACCAACCTGGGATAAGAAACCCACAAACACAACATATCGTGTTTTATATCACGCACCAACTCACGAAAAGGGCGGACTCCTAAGTCATTCCCACCCACGTGCAACACTAAGACCTCCGGGACCCTATCAAGCCGGGCATATGTCTGGAATTCCGCCAACACCCTGCTCCATGACATACCTCTAAATCCCAGCCAATGCACAACCGCATCCTGTCGCGGAATGCGCAACTGACGACCGTCCGGGCGTCCGCCCTCAAAGCCCCCCAGTGCACGTACGAGTGACCCAGCAACCACACCAAACACGGAGGCGAATCTGAAACGGAAAAGACAATTAGACACCACCATACAAAACATTTTCTTAAGCGTTAACAACAAGCCTCATAACAAATGGGGGCGTACATAGGACCTAAATCTGTTGGACTCCCAACGACCGATGCGCCGCACCCCTTCATCATCCAACCCCCAGCACCCCGCTTCCGTTGCTGCGCCAATCCTGAAGGAATGAGATAAATATGAGCCCGCCGCGACACCAAGCGCCGTCAGACATTTTTTAAATACAGCTCCAAACTGAAACCTGGACAAAAATGACCCGTCCACATGACGTAACAATGGCAACTCTGGAGACCCCGCTTGTGGCTTAAAACCCTGCATGCACGCTACTGGGCACATAACCGACCCCGTGAGGGCGAACAAAACTATCCGCTTCCCCTTCCCTAATTGGTCAGTTTTTGACCGCCGCAACCATACCTCAAGCCGATCCGCGAATAGGCTCACCTCCCCAATTCTCAGCCCCCCTGCCTGCTTGGTACTTGGCGACATTCTAAATGCCCCAAAGAACGCTAAAGAAAAAGCTAACCGAAACAACTCCATTTCGGCCGAAGAACGACAGACCGATGCTAGTGAACCACCCAAAGAGCTAAGCAAAGCAAACGACACAGGCCTTCTACCATCCGCCTCCACTCTACCTCGGCGCAACCCCTTCAAAGCCTGTAACACCATAAATTCCTTAGATACATCCTGAAAGCCCCGCAACTTAAAACCAAACGCCACCGCAGACATGAACCGGTTCACCTTCGCCAATGAAAACCCCGCCTCCCAGGCGTCCCCTAACCAGTACAAAAGTGCCACCAACCTGTCTCTATCCGTGTTGACGTCACCCAACTCTCTTACCCACTCCTCCCACTGCCTCCAACAAGCAAAATAAGCACTCCACGTCGTGCGCGCCAAAGACCTTTTTACCAATTGTTCTACGGGACCGAGACCAGATCCCAAAGATGTTCCGGACAAGCCAAACCGAGACGTTCCGCTCCCGGTGCCAATTCCCGAAACCGGTCCCACTGTGAGCGAGAAAGAGCATCAGCGATACAATTCCGTACTCCCGGCACATGCACCGCCACCACCCACGCGTTCAACGATAAACACACCAACACTAAATGCCGCAACAACTGAACTACTGGAGTAGAGGACGCCGTGATGCTATTGATAGCCAGCACCACCCCCATGTTGTCGCAGTAAAAACGAACCTTCTTATCCCTGAGCCTGTCCCCCCAAATGGTCGCCGCCACCACGATGGGGAACAGCTCGAGCAGGGCCAGATTCCGCGTGAGTCCACTGGACACCCAACTAGCCGGCCATTGACCTGCGCACCACGGACCTCCCCCGTAAGCTCCAAAACCGCCCGCCCCAGCCGCATCCGTAAAAATATTCAGATCACTCGTATCCTGCGCTGGGGCCATCCATAGCGAGCGACCATTGTACTGGCCCAAGAAGTCATCCCATACCCGCAGATCCGCTCAATGCTCCTCCTTGAGCTGCACAAAATGATGTGGCGCACGCACTCCCGCCGTTGCCGCCGCCAACCGTCTACCAAACACCCTCCCCATTGGCATAATCCGGCAGGCGAAATTCAACTTCCCCAGCAGCGACTGAAGCTCCTGCAGCGTCATTTTCTTCAATCTACAAGCCCGCCGTACCTCCAGCCTCAAAGCACCCAGCTTATCCGCAGAAAGACGACACTCCATTGCCACCGAATCTATTTCAATTCCCAAAAAACAAATCGTCGCTACCAGGCCCTCCTTTTTTTCTGGCGCCAAAGGGATCCCAAACTCCCTCGCCACCTTCTGTAGCGCATAAAGCAAATTCCCGCAAACCGGCGAACCCCCCGGGCCAACGCACTAGAAATCATCTAAGTAATGGATCAACGAGTCGACCCCGGCTACTCCCTTCGTTACCCACTCCACGAAGCTACTAAACGCCTCGAAGTATGCACAAGAAAGGGAACACCCCATCGGAAGGCACCGATCCACGTAAAAAGCCCCATTCCAAAAACAACCCAACAGCCGTTGGCTTTCTGGATGAACTGGCAACAACCTGAATGCCGCCTCGATGTCGGTTTTTGCTAGCAGCGCGCCTGGACCCGCAGCCCGCACTAACCCCACCGCCTTATCGAATGAGGTATACACTACGGAGCACAACTCGTGATCAATCCCGTCATTTACCGACGAACCCTTGGGATACGATAAGTGTTGAATCAAACGAAATTTCCCGGGCTCGCGCTTAGGAACAATACCCAACGGGGGACACAACTAAATCTTTCATTGGCGAATCAACAAAAGGCCCCGCCATGCGACCCAACGAAACTTCTTTAAACAATTTTTCCGACACGACCTCGGCATGCAAGTAAGCCGATTTTAAATTCCTTCGCGTAACCGGGACCTCATAAAGAGGCGGAGGAATAACAAAACCAACACAAAACCCCTCGTAAAGCAACTTAGCCGCCGCCCTATCCGGATACTCATTTAGATAAGGGGCCATCTTTTCCACCCTCACCGGTGACACCCCCTTGACCAGCCGAGGAGGACTTGTTCCCTGACCTCTTTTTCCGCATACATTTCGCCGCCCCGTGTGATGCACCATTACACTCGGAACACACGTGCTTGAACTTGCACGTGGCCCCGAACTTACACTGGCCTTCGTTAAATTGCCAGCAAAATCCCGCCTTTCCCCCGCCGCCTTGTCCAACCTGACTGGACTGGCCTCCTTGGCCGGCGCTCCCGGGAAAGGACTGCCTAACCGGAGCCGTAACCCGTAACCAGAGAGCAATATCCTTCTGGTCCCACCGAATCGCCGGCCTAACCGCTTTTCGCTGACGGAATTGCTCATCGTATCGCAGCCACGCCTGACCCCCATACGCCCTATGAGCCTCCCCAATGGCATCAAAATAACAAAAGAACGCCGAACAATTTTCCGGCGCCTTTTCTCCTATCACACTGGCTAATATGGCGAACGCCTGCGACCAATTAACGAACGTCTGCGGGATAAGCCTATACCGCCGACGTTCCTCCTCGTCCTTCTTACTCTCGTCCCGCTTGCTCTTATCCAAATTGAATTTAGCAAGCGGCAAGAGAGAAAAAATCTCAACATATTCGTCCTTCCAGATCCGCTCACGCACCTCCTGCTTTAAATGCGCCCCCAACGGACCTTCGAAACAAACATACACCTCCCCACGAGCCCGATCATCAATACGCACCCGATCGCCATCTTTTTGTGCCTCGGTCTGTACCGACACCGCGACCGCCTCTCTAACCGCCATCACGGGCCGCGCCTGTAACGATCCCACTTCTCTGGGGCCTTCCCAAACTACCGCCGGGGACACTTCCGTGACTACCGGCGCCGCCGCCCTATCAAGGCGCCCGACCAGCTCCCGCAAGCAACCCACTAAGTCCGCCAGACCCGCGCCGTCGCGCCCGCCCGCGCCACTACCGGCCACCGATGCGACGCTAGCAGCACCCCCGCCGACACCCGACATAAAAATCGCTGGATACGACAATGATGGAGTTATACACTCACCGGGCTGCACAGGCGCTGTGTTCCCGTCAGCCGGACCATCCTGACCTCGACGATACACGTCCAGTTCACCTTCCTCCAGCTCTTCTCTCGCAGACGACTGGCCATCCCACCGACATCTTCGGAACGGGGATGAGGACGCGCTGACCGATGGGCCGGCAACCTGCCGCCCGACCGCTGGGACCAGGGCCGCCATCAGGAATTTCAGGGCCCCCTACAGCTAAATTTTCTGGGCCCCCCTACCGTGGCACCGCCTGTTAACGGTACTCCGTCCAGCACTATATCATGGTACCCAGGGCCGCCATCAGGGGGGGTATTATGGGTACTGATGTGAGAGGCCCGGCCAAACCTAATTGAAAGGGGGGCCCGGCAAACTGCCGCGACTTGCCTTTAGTAGAAAAAAAACAGGCCCCTGCAATGGGGCCCGTTTTTTTCACCAAAAGAATGTCATGAGCTGCGGGCCCCCCTTTCAATTAGGTTTGGCCGGGCCTCTCACATCAGTACCCCTAATACCCCCCCCTGATGGTGGCCCTGGGTAGCATGGGGGCCGTCAAACACCGCCGCCCGTGCGACCGATCACGCGCACCCACAAACTCCCGCGCATGCGCACCGGTGACCGCCTGGAACCGCGCACCGAATTTTGAGGCAGATTTTGACCTGCCCACACTATCTTGCCGCGTTTTTTGCCCACGGCGATTGAGGACAGCAGACAGAAAACGCAGCGAAAAATGCATTTTCTGCCCCCCATTGATTTCGATGGCAGGTCAGAGGCGGAACCGCGGCAAGAAAGGACGTGCTGCTTTTTCTTTTTTCCGCGACTGGCTCCCATTGATTTCAGATTAAATCAATGGGAGGCAGATTTGGAAGTTGTTTGGTGCTGATTCTGACGCAGTGTCCGAGTCAATATCAAGGCCCAAAAACTCTGTGAACTGGGCCTTATTGTTAGGGCTTATTCAGACGAACGTGTAATACATCCGTGCAACGTGCGTGATTTTCACGCGCCTCGCACGGACCTATGTTACTCTATGGGGCCGTGCAGACTGTCAGTGATTTTCATGCAGCGTGTGTCCGTGTGTCCGCTGCGTAAAACTCACGACATGTCCGATATTTGTGCATTGTTCGAGCATCACGCACCCATTGAAGTCAATGGGTGCGTGAAAATCCCGCCCAGCACTTCCGCAGCCGTATAAACTATGAATGAAAACAGAAAAGCACCACGTGCTACAAACATACAAACAGAGTGTCATAATGATGGCGGCTGCGCGAAAATCACGCAGCCGCGCATCATACGCTGCTGACACACGGAGCAGTTATGGACCTTTTGCAAGCGCAAAATGCCACGTTTTTTGCGCGTGCAAAAAGCACACGCTTGTGTAAATCCGGCCTTAGGGTAGGAACACACTAGGCATGAACGCTGCGGATTTTATGCAACACATTTTATTGTGGAGAATCCGCAGCGTATGCGTATTACAGTCGCAGCAGAGGGGGTCAGATATGAACAAATCTCATCCACACGCTGCAAAAATAATTGACCTGCAGTGTGGCTTTTTGGCTTTTTAAGCCGCAGCGTGTCAATGTATTCTGTGGAATCGCTGCTCCTCTGTTGCGGAAATGCTGCGGTTCTGCCGCAAAAATCACACATGAGAAGAAAAAAAAAGGCACTTTTTTAAATTTATAAAAAAGTTTAGACTTACCCCGGCCGTAGTCCTGGTGACGCGATCCTCTATTCTTAGCGCAGCCCCGCCTCCTGTCATGACGTTTCATCCCATGTGACTGCTGCAGCGGTCACACGGTTTACAGCGTCATCCCAGGAGGCGGGGCTACGTTCAGAAGAGAGAGATGCGTCACCTAAACTACGGCCGGTTCAGTAGAATTTGTAATTTTTTTTTTTTTTGTGAACCAGCTTAAAAAAATACAAAACTTTTGTGTTAGGGCCTGTTCACATCACCGTTCGCTTCCGCTCCGGGGTTCCGTCTGAGGTTTCTGTCGGGTGAACCCCGCAACGGAAAGTGAAAGTGATAGCACAGCTTCCGTCACCATTAGCGCAGTCGACTGCGCTATTGATTCCGTCCGAAAACCAGCCGGAATGGTGACGAACGGAAACCATTAGCGATGTTTCCGTCACCATTGAGATCAATAGTGACTGAAACGGAAGCTGTGCTGTCACTTTCACTTTCCGTTGCAGGGTTCACCCGACAGAAACCTCAGACTGAACCCCGGAGCGGAAGCGAACGGTGATGTGAACAGGCCCTAACACAAAAGTTTTGTGTTTTTTTAAGCTGGTTCACAAAAAAAAAATAATTCCAAATTCTACTGAACCAACTGCCTATTTAGAGACCGGCATCAGCTCCAGGAGCGACATCATAAGGGACACACTAGGCGGATATGCTGAGTAAGACTACACAGCTTATCCGCCCCGGTAGCCGCAGGGAATTCTGCCAGCAAAACCGCACCAAATAGTGGCGCAGGTTTCGGGAGGCGTGTCCGCTGCGGGAATCCTGCAGGGAAAAAAAGTTTAGACTTGCCCCGGCCGTAGTCCTGGTGACGCATCTCTCTCTTCTGAACGTAGCCCCGCCTCCTGGGATGACGCTGTAGACCATGTGACCGCTGCAGCAGTCACATGGGATGAAACGTCATGACAGGAGGCCGGGCTGCGCTAAGAATAGAGGATCGCGTCACCAGGACTACGGCCGGGGCAAGTCTAGACTTTTTTATAAATTTAAAAAAGTACCTTTTTTTTTCCTCATGTGTGATTTTTGCGGCAGAACCGCAGCATTTCCGCAACAGAGGAGCAGCGATTCCACAGAATAAATTGACACGCTGCGGCTTAAAAAGCCAAAAAGCCACACTGCAGGTCCATTTTTTTTGCAGCGTGTGAATGAGATTTGTTCAAATCTCATCCACTCGGCTGTGACTGTAATACGCTGCGGATTTTCCACAATAAAATGTGTTGCATAAAATCCGCAGCGTTCATGCCTAGTGTGTTCCTACCCTAAGGCCGGATTTACACAAGCGTGTGCTTTTTGCACGCGCAAAAAACGTGGCGTTTTGCGCATGCAAAAGGTCCATAACAGCTCCGTGTGTCAGCAGCGTATGATGCGCGGCTGCGTGATTTTCACGCAGCCGCCATCATTATGACACTCTGTTTGTAGCACGTGGTGCTTTTCTGTTTTCATTCATAGTTTATACGGCTGCGGAAGTGCTGGGCGGGATTTTCACGCACCCATTGACTTCAATGGGTGCGTGATGCGCGAACAATGCACAAATATAGGACATGTCATGAGTTTTACGCAGCGGACACACGGACACACGCTGCATGAAAATCACTGACAGTCTGAACGACCCCATAGAGTAACACAGGTCCGTGCGAGGCGTGTGAAAATCACGCACGTTGCACGGATGTATTACACGATCATCTGAATAAGCCCTAACAATAAGGCCCAGTTCAGAGTTTTTGGCCCTTGATATTGACTCGGACACTGCGTCAGAATCAGCACCAAACAACTTCCAAAACCGCCTCCCATTGATTTAATCTGAAATCAATGGGAGCCAGTCGCGGAAAAAAGAAAAAGCAGCACGTCCTTTCTTGCCGCGGTTCTGCCTCTGACCTGCCATCGAAATCAATGGGAGGCCGAAAATGCATTTTTCGCTGCGTTTTTTGTCAGCTGTCCTCAATCGCCGCGGGCAAAAAACGCAGCAAAAAAACGCGGCAAAAAAACGCGGCAAGATAGTGTGGGCAGATCAAAATCTGCCTCAAAATTCTTTAAGGAATTTTGAGGCAGATTTTTTTTTGCCTGCAAAATACTGTGTGAACAGGGCCATACATAAACAGCACTTTGAGATAATTTACTCACTGTGTCAGAAGAGATGCTCCCACTCCAGTCCTCTTCCGGCGATGTCTTCCAGGCGAGGTCTTCGGTCCAGACATCCAGGTAAGTTTTGTCCATGTGTGTCCGCGGCTGCGCGAGCTTCGTTCGCGGGTGCGCGCGCGGCCGATCGCGGGTGCGCGCGCGGGCGGTCTCCAGTGCGGGCGTTCGTGGGTGCGCGCTCGCGAGTGCGCACGCGCGGGAGTTTCCTTGTGCGCGCGATCGGGTGCGCGCGCGCGGGCGGACGGTTTGACAGCCCCCCATGACGAGGGGAGGGGGCCCGCAGCAGCAGCAGCAGCTCACGACATTCTTTTGGTGGAAAAAACGGGCCCCATTGCAGGGGCCCGTTTTTTCCTACCAAAAGAATGTCGCGGCAGTTGCTGGGCCCCCCTTTCAATTAGGTTTGGCCGGGCCCCTCACACCACTACCCCTAATACCCCCCTGATGGCGGCCCTGGCTGGGACCCAGACTTCCGACCGGACCTGTTGCCTCGACGTCGCTGCAGATCTAGGCGTCCGTCTCGATGATCCTGAAGAAGCCTGCCCCCTGGCCGGAACATCACCAGGCGGGGCGGCCGTACCTTGTCCTCCAAATCTTCCATCCGATGGGGGAGGGGGGGTGACAGGGAGCCCGGCCTGCGACTCCCTGCTTACCGTCGCGGCTGGGGATTCCTGCCAGGACGCAGGGCCTGGGAAGAGGCGGCCCTCCCAGCTGCCTGGCCTGCAGCGTCCGTGTTCGGGCTCCCCCTGCGACGCCGTGTCCGCGGGACCGCCTCTGGGCTGAGGCGCTCTGGAGGTCGGGACCGCCGGGAGGGACGGGTAGACCCGGCCTGAGTCGCCGTCACCCCCGGCAACGCTCTCTGCCTGCTCCGAGCAGGAGCGGTTGTTGCCGACTCCCCCCGCCGCCATAGTAATACTAGGAAGGAGGCCGGGGGAGGGGAGCCTGTCCCCCGCAGCAACAGACCTCGTAAGCCGGGCCTGACGTGGCGATACGGCCTCCGGGATCCTTGTAATTGCAGCCACGGTCTCCTCAAGCCAACCGGGACCGTGGTGCACAGCAGCGGCGCGCAGCCGCTCGAGTAATGCAGCCTCAGACATAGCACAGAGCAGGGCAACAGGGGAGCTTGTCTCTGTGCGTGTTACTCCTCCCGCTGCTTCCGGCTCAATGCTGAAAACAGCGGGAAGCTCAGCAACGGCACCAACTCCTCCTTGTCCCTCCTCCCCCTCCCTTCAACTTTCCTTCAACCCTTAACCCTTTCCCTCCTAGTGCTGTCATGGAGGCTTTCCTCCTAAGCCCTGCAGGCTGCGTCCAGCCTCTTCTTAATTGGCACATTTTTCACTGATGTAAATTAGTTTAAAACTGTTCATAAATTCCCCTCATGGACGACCAGAGATGCATCTAATTTATTTTATTTAAACTTTCTTTTATATTAAACCTAGCTAGCGTATGTAACGTAAGTCTTAATAAGCTTCCACCCATTATGTTGAATCATTGATTGTGCCCTTATGTTCCATTTTAAGAAATGTCTGTTTTTTCTGGCCAGGAACATTGCTGTGCAGGGAAACCTAACAAGTAAGGTGGCCCCTTCGCTCCAAGGATCATGGGGGTCCCAGCAGCGGACCACCTCACCAATCATAATTTAATGCCATTTCCTAGCAATATGCCCTAACTTTATCTGGTGTAAAACCCCTTTAATTATTGGGCGGGATTTTCAAATGCATTCACTTGAATGGGATAATACTGCAATACCTTGAAAAGCTACTACTTCTGTTTTAACCCCTTCAAACAGCTGATTGGCAGGGGTGCTGAGAGTCGGACCCCCACCGAGCTAATACTGTTGGCCTATACTAAGGACAGGCCTTCAATTTTAAAATCCTGTATAACCTATTTAACTTTGACGTTTGAAGGGAAGCAAGAGATTTTGAGCTGTGTGTGTGTGTGTGTGTGTGTGTGTGTGTGTGTGTGTGTGTGTGTGTGTGCGTGTGTGTGTGTGTGAAAAACAGAGCTCCGACTTCTATAAAGATATGTTACGATCATGTTCAAGTGTTGTCCAATAAACAGAAGAAAACCATTAGACCAATGGGTCTATGGATGTACAGTATACTGTTTCTATTCAATATTTCATGCTGCTGGGGATGTTGTGTAGTGTTGTGGGGCATTGCCTCCTAGTTTTCAGTTTCCCTAATACAATCTGAGACAGCTCTGACACCTGCTATATAAATATTGTGTTAAAGGGGTTTTCCAGTCTCTAAAAATTAATTGACTATCCTCAGGATAGGCCATCAAGGGCTGATTGCTCGTAAATGGGAGAAGGTTGTAATACTGTGAACCACCGCTACTGCTTTGTCGGCGATTCACGATATGAGCAGTGACCGTAACGAAGGGGAAGCAGCACTCGTACAAGCACTGCGGCCCCTTCAAAACAGCTGATTGGCGGACCCTGAGCGATCAATTATTGATGGCCTATCCTGAAGATAGGCCATCAATTTTTAGGGACTGGAAAACCCCTTTAAAGAGGAGAAGCAGGATGGGAGGTCTGTTGCTTTAGAGGTTGCGGATGGGCTGCCGAAGCCAAAGAGCCCGTGAGCAGGGGCGTAGCTAATGGCCCATGGGCCCCAGTGCAAAAGTTCTTCTTGGGCCTTCCCAACTTCTCCTCATGGCTGATGGCCACAGCCCAGCCGTAACTTTCAGCTGCATCGATTGGTACGGTTTGTACCTAACGTCTTAGGGGGCTTTCCAGAATAAGCAGTCATATGTTTGTACATGAGGGAAAAAAATACTTTCTAGCCATTATATGACTTGTATTCTGCATTATTTAGCAGTTTTCCCCTCTGCAGGCTCTATCACTAATTCTCAGTTGTCTCTGAAGGAGTAGGTGGAGTCTAACGGCTATCATGTCTTCTATACACTGCACACATAGAAGAGAATTCCGCTCTCCTATCTCTTCTATCTATCACATATATGTAGAAACAGCAGCAGGATGGAGGACATTATACAGCAGTACAGACCACAGTAGCTGAGAATCCAGCACTGGAGTGACATTGAAATCTTAACAGCAGCCTGTGGTTTTCTCACTATGCTCCTGCTTCCTCCCCTGATCACCCCTCCTCTCCCCATAGACTTGTATAAGCAGGCAGTTAAAAGATCCACCTTCTGCAGCCCGTCAATTCTGCTCTCTAACCAGGGATGGACTGTGCTTGACAACAGGGGATGGACAGCAGATTACAGGAAGGGAGACACCAAGTGGCAGTAACGTAACACAGAATTTGCATGTATAATATATCTAAATTTTAACAGTAAGAAAACTACAAAGTTCTTTAACAGGTATTCTACTAGAGGGGTGGATGCCGGGCTCAGCATCAGTACATTTAATGGGAATGTTATGCTATGGTTTGTGATTATTGTCTATTACCTGCCTACTCTGCTCGGCATTAGTTGCTGGGTTCACATGCATATACAGTATGTACTTTACTTCACTGCCATTTCTGTGCATTTAACTCCTTATTGTCTGCCCTTCACCTTACTCTGCTCAGCACTTGCAAGTATTGGTGGGGACATAAACATTTGTATTTCAATGTATTGCTATTAACTATTTATGAACTGGTATGTAATAGTGTCACCCTTTTATGGATTCTGTGTTATTGCCTGATTAGACTTGGTGTCTTTGCTGCCCATTGCGGCTTTCCTTTTAATCCAGCAATTTTACAAGATTTGTGATTTTTGTATACAATAAAGCTGTAATTTTGTATATTGTAGCCTTGTGTGCTCATAATTTTTGTAGGTTATATATTGCATTGACGAGCACGGCTGTTACTGTTTTTTTTATAGTTAGTTTATTCAGCTGCATATTTTTCCCCATATAGGACAGGGGGGTTATCTTATTGGTATCTCTATACTATTAGATAAGAAAAAGTTGTTTAAAAAATGAGTGTCCATTTAATTAACCCATAGATGCAGCACTAGCAGCCAGGGACGTTGCTAGGGTTTTAAAAGATCAGGGGCACAAGCTCCAAGACATATGTCTTGTCCTCCCCTCCAAAAAAATATATATATATCAGAGGCAGTATATTTATAAGACTATGACCCAGCACAGCTATGCCACTAGATAGGATTAGATACAGTTGCTCAGCAGACAGTATAACATATGATATGGCTAGGGTTTTTGGCTAAGCAGACACAGTGTCCCCAGCAGACAGTATCACACGAGAGGCTTAGTTAGATACAGGGCTCCAGCAGACAGTATCACACATGAGAGGCTTAGATACAGAGCCCCAGCAGACAGTATTACACATGAGAGGCTTAAATACAGAGCCCCAGCAGACAGTATTACACATGAGAGGCTTAGATACAGCGCCTCAGCAAACAGTATCACACATGAAATGCTTAGATACAGGGCTCCAGCAGACAGTATCACACATGAAAGGTTCAGATACAGGGCTCCAGCGGTCATTATTCATATACTCACCCTTCTCACTCCTGTTCGTGCCTCTTCGGGTGTAGCGCTGGATCCTGATACTATGCAGTGTCACAATGATATGTGCGCCACACATACAGTGTTCTGACGCTGAAAGGAGCTGTGCCCAAAGCCGAAGAGGCCTTGACTCAGGAGCGAGGAGGGTAAGTATATGGAGATTTTACTGTAGTAACAGGGGCCTGTGTAGTTAACTACATAGGCCCCAGTTACAAGCGTAACTGTGGACAGACATGGTGTGGGGGCCTTGGCACCCCATTTGCTCCAGGGCCAGGTCATAACTGCGACTCTTAGAGCTACGCCACTGCCCTAATCCAAGCTGAGAGTTTTCGTGACAGTTTGACAGGCAAAAAACTTCTTGAATTATCAGTAGGGAATATCTGTGTGCCCAGGTAAGCTTCCCTGGACTTACAGTACCTAGGCGCTGCAGTCCTGTCTGTTGTTGCCTAGAATAGGCGATGATTTGGTGTCCAGTCGCACTGCAGTAGAAGCAGAAACATCTATTTCTACAACAAGCTCATTCAGTTGTAGGTATTGTCACCCCGATTTGCATGGGTTCACCAGCAGATTATTGCACTGCGCGACATCCCCGCCAACCCCGATTAGAGTCTTATTGCGGCGGCTGGGAGGGAAAGACAGCGCTGGACCACAGAGAGGTGAGTACATTACAGCAGGACTTCCCTTTCCACAGGAACTACATTGTTAGCAAAGGGGGAAATGGCCCCTGAAAGGGCATCAAGGAAAACAACAAACAGCAGGTCCTTCTTTTCTGAGTTTCAAAATCAAAAGCCATAATTGGTTTGCCCATGTTGTCTTTGTTATGATATCCCCTGTCTTCTAATTACGCCACAGATGACAAAGATGTATCTGAAATATGGAAATATTTACTAAAAGAGTAGTGTCTTCTTTCTGATTTCTGTAGGATCTAGCATCTTGGAGCATGAAGACACATGTGGAATGTCCCAATCCTCTGAGGTATATTCTACCAAGGATGATGAAATACTGGAGATGGTGTACTTGCCTGATGATCATTGTAGTACCTCTGCAGATTTCCCCTTTATTGAAAGGATCGATGGAGGTCCAGATTGAGGTGGAGATGTGGAAGGAGTTTAGATGATGTGAAGATGGTAGTCAGTCCAGCCTTACATATCGCAACCATGGCCGGATTGATAGCCAAGTAATAAATATATAGTGGTGGCTCACTTATCCTAGGGCTGATAAAATCCCTACAGATTGCAACAATGATCCCTTACAACATACAGTCCCATGTACAAAACATCACTCCCCTCCCTTCAGCCAACCCCAACATATAGTCTCATGTGTAAAACATCACTCCCCTCCCTTCAGCCCCTTCCCACATGCAGTCTTATATGTAAAACATCACTCCCCTCCCTTCAGCCCCCTCCAACATACAGTCTTATATGTAAAACATCGCTCCTCCCTTCAGCCCCCTCCAACATATAGTCTCGTGTGTAAAAAATCACTCCCCTCCCTTCAGCCCCCTCCAACATATAGTCTTGTGTAAAACATCACTCCCCTCCCTTCAGCCCCTTCCCACATGCAGTCTTATATGTAAAACATCACTCTCCTCCCTTCAGTCCCTCCAACACACAGTCTTATGTGTAAAACATCACTCTCCACCCTTCAGTCCCCTCCAACATACAGTCTCATGTGTAAAACATCACTCTCCGCCCTTCAGCCTCCTCCAACATAGAGTCTTATGTGTAAAACATCACTCCACTCCCTTCAGCCCCCTCCAACATACAGTTCCATGTTAAAAAAAAATTACTCCCCTCCACCTATCCCCTTCCAACATATGGTTGAATGTGCAAAATATCCTTTCCCACACTTCAGCCCCCTCCAACATACAGTCCCATATAAAAAAAACTATTTAGATCCCTTCAGCCCCCCCCCCCCCAACATACAATCTCATCCATCAATCCCTCCTTTCCATTTACCTGTATACACGTGTAGACAACCACACCGCTGCTGCTTGCTGTTATAAACAGTACTGTAATCTTGGAGGCCCCATGTTTTCTTCCAAAAGGCCCCAACCCCTCCTGTGATATCATACCTAGCAGGAGCACAACTGAGATTGCAGGGGTTGGGTGACTGACTGACCCATGCAGAGACAGGTCAGAGAGGAGGTGGAAGAGCTACAGAAGTGGAGGATGAGGAGGAGAGCGGCCCACTGCAGACAATGGCCCATCTGGCATTTGTCAGAATTGCCAGATGACTGCAACCTTGAACAAGATGAGCTGACATATTTTCTGATATTTCTTCATTTTCAGGCGTTCGTGCACTCGAATAGATCCTATTAAAGAATGAAACATTTTAAATATGCAAAAAAAACATAAAATAAAATGGGAAATGGTAAAGGCCATCTAAAAAAGAGAAAAACACAAAGAAAATACAAATACATAAATACCCTATAGAGACCAGACTGTAACCCCCACACATGAGTCTTACCCCAACCATGAAAATATTACATTAACATAGAACCTAACAGATCTTTCTCTTGTTCTATAAACAGAGGTTTCATCTATAGAGGAGTTTTCATGAGAATTTAAGATGTTATCGAAATTCTATTATAGATATTATAGGTGGTGTTATTATATAGATGGTCTTAAAGATAGATTGTTATAATAGATGGTATGAATGCTGTTAATCCTGATGCTATTATAGATGTTACCATTGTTATTCTTGTAAAGAGTACCACTAAGTAAAAAATATTACGTTTAGTATTCACATAATTCCTGAACAGTTCTGTAATGAAAATATAATTACTGCAAAGCTCTTACCTCTATTGATGGTAACAAGCCCGGGTAGCAAATGTTATAAATGATCTAGGAATAGAAAGCAATTGTACAGTGAAGAGATAAGACTGACGCACTTGTCAAGGTGTGAGACATACTTATAGACCTGATGATGTCATAATATGTTAGAACTATATCTGACATCAGAGGAAGAATATGTAAATGACCCACACCCAAATCCTAGATGATGTAAACAGAGGAAGTGGATGCAGATGCTCCATGCCTAGATTGTAGATTATGACATCACAAGATGTATGTTCTGATTCCATTCCAGACAGTGATAGAGAGATGGATCCACCATATTCATAGCAGCTTTTGATACTTTCTTGTTCTGTTCAGTGCCAATACTATAATATATTAAACATATGCAGCATATAAGTATATTAACCCCTTCAGGATTGAGCCTGTTTTGGTCTTCAGGACAAAGACGATTTTTCAAATCTGACATGTATCACTTTATGTGGTAATAACTTGGGAATGCTTTTACCTATCCAAGTAATTATGAGATTGTTTTCTCGTGACCTATTGTACTTTAGGTTAGTGAAAAAATTTGGTCGATAAAGTCAATATTTATTTGTAAAAAACACCAAGATTTGGAGAAAATTTGCAAAAATTAGCATTTTTCTACATTTAAATGTATCTGCTTGTAAAACAGACAGTAATACTACACAAAATAGTTACTAGTTAACATTTTCCATATGTCTACTTTATGTTTACATCATTTTTTGAACATTCTTTTATTTTTCTAGGAAGTTACAAGACTTAGAACTTTAGCAGCGATTTCTCATATTTTCAAGAAAATTTCAAAAGGCTATTTTTACAGGGACCAGTTCAGTTCTGAAGTGGCTTTGAGGGCCTTATATATTAGAAAGTCCCCATAAATCACCCCATTTTGAAAACTGCATCCCTCAAAGTATTCAAAACAGCATTCAGAAAGTGTTTTAACCCTTTAGACGTTTCACAGGAATTAAAGCAAAGTAGAGGTGAAATTTACAAATTTCATATTTTTTTTGCCAAAATTCATTTGTAATACATTTTTTTCTATACCACAGAAAGTT
Source organism: Rhinoderma darwinii (assembly GCF_050947455.1). Taxonomy (NCBI): domain Eukaryota; kingdom Metazoa; phylum Chordata; class Amphibia; order Anura; family Rhinodermatidae; genus Rhinoderma; species Rhinoderma darwinii. The sequence continues at coordinate 318,755,577 of NC_134689.1, forward strand.
TTACCCGATAAATGCAACTTAATATTTATTGCCCAGATTCTACAGTTTTTAGAAATATCCCACATGTGGCCCTTGTACGCTAATTTACTATTTAAAGGAGCACCTAGTGGATTTTGGGGCCTCCTTTTTTTTAGAATATATTTTAGGTACCATGTCAGGTTTGAAGAGGTCTTGTCGGGCCAAAACAATAAAGACCCCCAAAAGTGACCCCATTTTGGAAACTACACCCCTCAGGAAATTTATCTAGGGGTATAGTTAACATTTTGAACTCACAGTTTTTTTGCTAAATTTATTTGAATTAGTGAAGATGAAAATCTACTTTTTTTCTGAAAAAACATAGGAATTTTTTATTTTTTCAATCAATAAAAGAGAAAAAAACACCCAACATTTGTAAAGCAATTTCTACCGATTACGGAAATATGCCATATGTGGTAATAAACTGCTGTTTGGACCCACAGCAGGGCTTAGAAGGGAAGGAGCGCTATTTGGCTTTTGGAGTTCAAATTTAGCTGAAATGTTTTTTTGGATGCCATGTCGCATTTGCAAAGCCCCTGAGAGGCCAAAACAGTGGAAACCGCCCAAAAGTGACCCCCATTTTGGAAATTACACCACTTAAAGAATCTAACTAGGGGTATAGTGAGCATTTAGACCCCACAGGTCTTTTGCAGGATTTATTAGAATTATGCCGCGAAAATGAATATCAACATTTCTTCCACTAAAATCTTGAATTTTTTCAATTTCACAAAGGATAAAGGAGGAAAAAGCACCCCAACATCTGTAAAGCAATTTCTCCCGAGTACGGCTATACCCCACAAGTGGTCACAAATGTTTTTCATTAGAAAGTAATTAACCCTTTCCGGACTAAACCATTTTTTTATTTTCCTTTTTAGTTTTTCCCTCCCTGCCTTCCAAGAGCCATAACTTTTTTATTTTTCTGTCAATAGGGTGGTGTGAAGGCTTATTTTTTGAGGGACGAGTGGTTGTTTTTACTGGTACCATTTTTTTGGTACATACAACTTTTTGAGCACTTTTTATTACATTTTTTGGTAGAGCCAAGGTGACCAAAAAACAGCGATTTTGCAGTTTTAAATTCTTTATTTTTCACGTGAGCTAGCTCCATACATCACCCCCCATACAACGACATGCTATGTCATGGTGCGCGAAGGGGTTAATGTGCAGCGGATGGTGCAGAGCGAAAATTACAATTTTCCACTGATATGCCATTTTAGTGCACTACATGTTATGCCCAGTTTGTGCCACTGAAGACAAATACCTCATAAAATATTAACCGGGTTTTCCCGGGTATGGCGATGCCATATCAGTGGACATAAACTGCTGTTTGGGCACGCTATAGGGCTCAGAAGGGAGGGAGCGGCATTTGGAGTGCAGATTTAGCTTGTTAGTTCTAGTTCTGTTTGGCGTTTTACTGGTATTTCAGTTTATAATGTGGTGGCATATGTAATCTGCGCGGAGTACATTAGGGTATAATAAGAGGGTATAATAATGGGGTAAATAAATAATAATCCGCAGATGTGTGGCCAGTGTCGCACTGATAAATGGCGCCCAATCTTATCCGCTTTTGGAACACTCTGCACATTTTGCATCGCCATATTCTGAGAGCCAGAACTTTTTTATTTGTTTCTCCACCGGAGCTGTATAAGGGCTTATTCTTTGCGGGACAATCTGTACTTTTCATTGGTACCATTTTGGGGCACATGCAATTTTTTGATCACTTTTTATTCCATTTTTTGGCAAGCAAGGTGACCAAAAACCATCAATTCTGACAATGTTTTTTATTTATGGCGTTCACCCTGGGCTATAAATGACCATTTTACTTTATTCTGCGGGTCGGTACGATTACGGCAATACCATATGTATATAATTTTTTTACGTTTTGCAGCGTTTGTGCAATAAAATCACTTATTTATAAAATAAATAATTTTTTGTGTCACCATAGCGATAACTTTTTTATTTTTCTGTCAAAAAAGCTGTTTAAGGACTTGTTTTTTGCAGGATGGGTTGTAGTTTGTATTGGTACCATTTTGGCGTACATGAGACTTTTTGATCACTTTTTATTGTATATTTTGGGAGGGGTGGTGACCAAAAAATAATGATTCTGGCATTGTTTTTCGTTAATTTTTTTGCGGTGTTCACAGTGCGGGAAAAATAATATTACAGTTTTATAGTTGGGGTCGTTACAAATGCGGTGATACCAAATATGTGTACTTTTTTTAACGTGTTAATTTTTTTCTTATAATAAAATTCTTATTATAGGAAAAAAAGCTTTTTTTGTTTATGTCACTTCTAACTTTTATTTTTACACTTTTTAAAAAAAAAAATTATTATCTTTTTTTACTTGTCCCAATTGTTGACACTTAGACGTGCAGCTCTGATCGCTGCTAGAACACATTACACTACCTACGTAGTGTAATGTGTTCGAAGGGTATGCTCACACGCAGAGTCAAAAACGTCTCAAAATACGGAGCTGTTTTCAAGAGAAAACAGCTCCTGATTTTCAGACGTTTTTTGTGCCACTCGCGATTTTCTCAGCTTTTTTTTATGGCCGTTTTTGGAGCTTTTTTCAATAGAGTCTATGGAAAACGGCTCCAAAAACGTCCCAAGAAGTGTCGCGGACTTCTTTTTCACGCCCGTTTTTTTAGGCGGAAAAAACGCTCTGTCGGAACAGAACGCCGTTTTCCCATTGAAATCAATGGGCAGATGTTTGGAGGCGTTCTGCTTCCGATTTTTCACCCATTTTTCGGGCGTTTACGGCCCAAAAGACGGATGAAAATAGGCCGTGTGAACATACCCTAACTGTCATTGTGACTTGATAGTCACACTGACAGGAAGCCGCAGAGAACCGGCCGGAGGCTGCTCCTCCGAGGCTTCCGTACATGGCAACCCGGGTTGCCATTGTCTGGCCTCTGGTTGCCGTGATAAGGATCGCCAGCCCCCGCAAATGCATGTGGGGGGCTGCCGATCTGCTCTAAACCTCCTCAATGGGGCGATCGCAATCGGCCACCGCATCGAAGGGGTTAATTTCCAATTTCAGTGGCGACATGCCGCTGATCGGCAACGGGGAGAGTAGGGCAGACACCCTGTACAGTTAACTGCCGCTGCGGTGTAGCGCCGCACGGCGGTTAACTGTTAAAGCGCGGACGTAACTGCACGCCTAGGTGCGCGAAGTTACTGCTCACCTGGGCGTTCATTTATGCCAAGGTGCGGGAAGGGGTTAATTTCACTCAGCACTAAATGTGTTCTACAGCTGCATTATTTTATTTATTATAGTATTTATTTATAAACAGGGTATTTTATTGGGTTTCCTTAATGCAGAGCAAAATGGGCTGCAACCCTCGATCCTTAGGAGAAGACATCAATATTTGATTGGTAGGGATCTGAATCAGGACCCCCGCGAATAAGCAGAATGAAGGTGCCACGTACCATTTGTTGTGTACATAGACACAGTGGCTCATCTGTATGGATATCTGTGCCTAGTACTGCAGCTCTGACCCCCATTAATCAAATATTGATGACATATCCTGAAGTTAAGCAATCAAATGTAAATCCTGGGAAATGCCTTTAATCCAGGGACGTAGCTAAAGGCTCATGGGCCCGGGTGCAAGAATTCAGCTTGGGCCCCCCTACCCCTCCCCAACACCACTATCATCAGACCCCTGCGCCCGCCTATGCCCAGACGCCTTGCCCAACAGCCCCATAGTATAATGCCCCCACACAGTATAATGCTCCCATAGCTGCCCCCACACAGTATAATGCCACGTAACGTATAATGCCCCCCATAACAGCCCCATACCATATAATGCCCCCTATATCAGCTCCCCATACAGTATAATGCCCCACATAGCTGCCCCCATACATTATAGTGCCCCCCATATCAGCCCCCATACAGTATAATGCCCCAATATCAGCTCCCCATACAGTATAATGCCCCCATATCAGCTCCCCATACAGTAAAATGCCCCCATATCAGCTCCCCTATCAGCTCCCCATACAGTACAATGCCCCACATATGAGCTTCCCATACAGTATAATGCCCACCATATGAGCTCCCCATACAGTATAATGCCCATCCATATCAGCTCGCCATACAGTATGCCTCCCAAATCAGATCCCCATACAGTATAATGCCCCCATACAGTATAATGCCCCACCATATCAGCTCCCATACAGTACAATGCCCCCATGAGCTCCCCATACAGTGTAATGCCCCCATATCAACTCCCCATACAGTAAAATGCCCTCCATATGAGCTCCCCATACAGTATAATGCCCCTCATATGAGCTTCCCATACAGTATAATTCCCCCCATATGAGCTCTCCATACAGTATAATTCCCCCCATATGAGCTTCCCATACAGTATAATGCCCCCATATGAGCTCCCCATACAGTATAATGCCCATCCATTTCAGCTCCCATACAGTATAATGCCCCCATATGAGCTCCCCATACAGTGTAATGCCCCCATATCAACTCCCCATACAGTAAAATGCCCTCCATATGAGCTCCCCATACAGTATAATGCCCCCCATATGAGCATCCCATACAGTAAAATTCCCCCCATATGAGCTCCCCATACAGTATAATGCTCCCCATATGAGCTTCCCATACAGTATAATGCCCCCCATATGAGCTCCCCATACAGTATAATGCCCCCCATATGAGCTACCCATACAGTATAATGCCCCCTATGTCAGCCCCCTCATACAGTATAATTCCCCCATATCAGCCCCCATGGAGTATAATGCCCCCCCACGCAATATCGGCCCCCCATACAGTATAATGCCCCCATATGTGCATAAAAATAGCATAATTACTTACATATCCCCGTTCCTTCGCCTCCTCCAGTGTGTGCTATGAGTGACACAGCGCAGGCAGGCGCGATGATGTCGCTACATTCCGCCTGCCTGCGTCGAGCCTCTCAGGGCACAGTGAATGCTGGATCAAGGAGACGTCAGCTCCTTGCTCCAGCATTGAATGGAACCGGGACCCCGGTGAGTGACACGCGACCCCGCCGGAGGTCTTCACTCGAATCCCCAGGGGGGCGCGACCCACAGTGTGTAATGTATTGTGTTGTATTATTCAGTTTGCGGTGGAGACCTCGGGGCCCATTAAATTACAACCCACCCCTCCTCTCTCCACCGCAAAAAGCACAATACAACACAATACATTACAAGGCAACATAACACAATACATTACATTACAAGCCAACACAATACATTACAAGACAATACAACACAATACATTACAGACTCTGCAGCTCACCTGGAGTCTTCCGCACCGGCTCTTCCACTGCACTGGCTGGAAGACGTATCACGTGACAACACGGTCACATGGTACACTAAGTACCATGTGACCGTAACCAGGAAGTGCCGGCTTAAAGGCACAGAAAATAAATTTTTAACAAGCATGCTGTATGGCAACGGGGTCCCGTGGGCCCCCCAGGCTTTGGGGCCCGGTCGCAACTGCGACCCCTATAGCTACGCCACTGAGCTACACCCCTAATTTTAATTCTAAAACATAATCGCTTTGTTTCAATATGCATTTCAAGCCTGGTGAATCAATTCCACAACCTCTTCTACCATCTCTGCCTATTGTACCAGGCAAGAGGTTTTCTTTTATGACATACATGCTGTGCTACTTGGTCAGCTCTAAATAGCAAGAGCAAGATTGTAGTATTTATATATAATGAGAATTAGACTAAAATAAGTAATCTGCAATATGTTAACTGGTGCAAGAAAATCGAGTCACAATGTGATTCACAAGTGAGTTTTTTTCATTTTTGGGGGGTACACTCCCCCAAAAAATTTTTTAGACCATTACTTTTGCTGCACCACTAGGGAATGATTATGCTCATCATACATTAAAAAAAAAAAATTCTATGGGGATGTGTATTTTTTTTTTTATTGTTGACTACAAATTTGTATTTTAATTTATTTTATTTTTCATTGGATACTGCAGCCTATATTTATGCATTCTTTATTTTTATTCGGAGTACTCACACAGTTATTAATGAGTGACTCATAATATGTCTCTTAAATAAATATATATACAGTGAAGGAAATAAGTATTTGATCCCTTGCTGATTTTGTAAGTTTGCCCAAAATTATATTTATTTATTTGCATTGTGCACAGAGAAATAAGTATTTGATCCCCTACCAACCATTAAGAGTTCAGCCTCCTCCAGACCAGTTACACGCTCCAAATCAACTTGGTGCCTTCATTAAAGACAGCTGTAGATCCGAGTTGCCAAGCGACAGCCTCGAAATCTTAATTATTTACAGATGATCTGCAAAGAGGAGTGGGCCAAAATTCCATCTAATATGTGTGCAAACCTCATCATCAACTACAAAAAACGTCTGACTGCTGTGCTTGCCAACAAGGGTTTTGCCACCAAGTATTAAGTCTTGTTTGCCAAAGGGATCAAATACTTATTTCTCTGTGCACAATGCAAATAAATATATAAAATTGTGACAATGTGATTTTCTGTTTTTTTTTTAATATAATCTATCTCTCACTGGTAAAATTAACCTAGCCTAAAAATTCTAGACTGTTCATGTCTTTGACAGTGGGCAAACTTACAAAATCAGCAAGGGATCAAATACTTATTTCCTTCACTGTACACATTATGTTGCAAAATGTGCACATCTGACCATCACACCTAGATGAGCTTGTTGGACGAAGCAATTTCAAAACTAAGGGTGTTTATATGGAGTTGAACACCCTTTTGCAGGTATAACAGCCTCCACTCCTCTGGGAAAGCTTTCCACAAGATTTTGGAGTGTGCCTGTGGGAATTTTTGTCCACGCGATTGTGAGGGCAGACACTTATGTTGGACGAGCGGACCTGGCCCGCAATCTTCGTTTTAGCTCATCCCAATCCCATTAGCTCTGTGCGAGTTGCTCAAGTTCAAGTTCTTCCACACCAAACTCATTAAACCATGTCACATGACTTCGCATAGTGCATAGGGGCACAATCATCCTGGAACAAGAAAGGGCCTTCCCCAAACTGTTGGAATAAATTGCGTCTGTAGAATTGGGCCACAGCTGAGAATAAAACCGTGCTGTTAGTGCGGCGGGTCAAAATAATTGTGAAGAGAGAGAAAGAGAGTCTTTAGTTGGTGGAGAGAGGAGACTCCATATGTGTGGCTGAATCTGTCAAGGGGAGTTGGATAGCAGGTGGGAGATTGCCTGGTGTTTACCCGGAGTTGTGACCAAAAAGTAAATGACATGCCTTGTCGTTAGAAACAAGGAGGAGCCCGATTGAAGTTCCGTAGCAGAACGGTGGGTAAGCTGCCATTTTCAAAGACTCTGCCTCTCCTCATGCGGGACAAGTGTTATTTTCCCTTGTTGCCATGCATTCATTGTCTGGCCTAGCAAAAGTATTTTTTTTTTTTTGCAACACCTGGGCCTAATGTGTCTCAATTACTGTGGCTGACCTGCAATAGCCTTCAGCTTCAGCGCTATGCTCTTCAGAACTCGCTCTGTGAGTTTGTGCGGTCTCCTGCTTTGTGGCTGAGCTGTTGTTACTCCTAGACGCTATTACTTTGCAAAAATAGCACTTACAGCTGACTGGGCTGATCTAGCAAATCAGAAATTTGGCAAAGGTGGCACCCTTTGACAGTGCCACGTTTAAAGTTGCTGAGATCTTCAGTAAAACCCATACTACTACCAATGTTTATCTATGGAGATTGCATGGCTCTGCTTGATTTTATGCCCTATTTGTAATGTGCCGATCTAGCAAATCCCAAATTTGGCAAAGGTGGCACCCTTTGACAGTGCCACGTTTAAAGTTGCTGAGATCTTCAGTAAAACCCATACTATTTCCAATGTTTATCTATGGAGATTGCATGGCTCTGCTTGATTTTATGCCCTATTTGTAATGTGTGTGGCTGAAACAACTGGACTCAATAAGAAGGGAAGGCGACCACATACTTTTGGCCATAACATACATAAACTTTTTTAGGAAGAACGTAGACACTAAGCATGAGGTGCACCCAGTGCCGCACCTGCCATGAGGCGAGGTGAGCCGACAGCCTCAGGCGGCGCCACCTAGCCGAAAATGGGGGGTGGCATCAGTGGCGTAACTACCGCGGTAGCAGCCATAGCGGCTGCTACGGGGCCCATGGCTTAAGGGGGCCCGTGCCGCTAGTCAACACGCCCCCCCATACGCCCGGTGGTGCCGCTAGCAGCCGTTATGGCTGCTACTGCTGTAGCGACGCTACTACGGGGCCCGCACCTCCGAGCCTCTAACATTTATCAGCCGGGCGAGGGGGCCCCGGTGCTAGCGACAGCCACCCAGTCTTGCAGTAATTGTACTTGCGTCTATAGCACGCAGGTACAAGTACATGCATTAGTGCTGAATGGCCGGGCCTTACAATGACGCTGATTGGCGGGGCAAAATGACTTGCCCCGCCAATCAGCGCCTTTCAACAACGCTAGCGTCGCGATGACGTCATCGCGCCGCTTCCGTGCTTGAAAGACTCTGATTGACGGAGCAAGTCATTTTGCACCGCCAATCAGCGCCTTTGAACGATGCGTCATTCAGCTCCAGCAGACCTGCTCAAAAGAGAGCAGATCTGCATTGCCACCGGATGGGATCATGTGAGTATGTAGTGTTTTATTTTTTTTCTCTACTAAAACTGAGTGGCATTATCTACAGTGGGGGCTCTATCTACAGGCGGGGGGGGGGTCATCTATATGTGGGGATGTGGGCCACTGCATACATGGTGGGTCGGGTCTATATGTGGGCCACTAGATACAGGGGGGTCTATATGGGGATCTGGGCCACTATATACAGGGGGTTCTATATGAGGATGTGGTGCACTATGCACAGGGGGGTATATATGAGTGGATGTGGGCCACTATATACAGGGGGGTCTCTATGTGGGGCACTATCAACAGAGGGGTCTATATGTGTGGATGTGGGGCACTATATACAGGGGGGTCTATATGTGGGGCACGATCTACAGGGGGGTCTATATATGGGGCACTATATACAGCGGGAGCTATATGTGGGGATGTGGGGCACTATATACAGGGGGAGCTATATGTGGGACACTATATACAGAAGGAGCTATATGTGAGGTACTATCTACAGACACAGTGTATGGCACTATTATAATCAGGGACACAGTGTATGGCGCTATTATAATCAGGGACACAGTGTATGGCGCTTTTATAATCAGGGACACAGTGTATGGCGCTATTATATTTAGAGGTTTTGAGAATTTTAATTTCGTTTATAGGTACAGAAATATTTTAAAAGTGAGACGCTGAAGACATCTGAGCAGAAAACTGCAGAAATGGGTCATGGCCGGGAGAAGTCATCATAGAGGTCTGGACCGGAGGGAAAAGAAAACTAGAATCTGAGACGTCACCGGTGAGTCACTTAATGTAAATGTTTATTCTGCCTCTAATTAGCACTGTAGTCACTGCATGATATGCAGCGAGATGATGAGTGGTATGATTTTTTTTTTTTCTTGTGAAACTGCATCTCCCAGCATATCCTCACCATTGTTCGGTTCATGCTGGGAGCTGTAGTTTTACGCCGTACAAACCTGTACGGCAGGGGTTGCACTAAATTGAGCTGTATTTGTTCTGGTGCTGCATATATGTACTGAGCTTTGTTCTGGTGCTGTATATATGTGTGAGCCTGGTTCTAGTGCTGCATTTATGTACGGAGCTTGGTTCTGATGTATATATGTCAGAGATTGGTTCTGGAGCTTTAATTATATAGGATATTTCTATAATAACAAAATTGCAGGGCAGATGGAATTGTTCTCAATTCATTGTATATTTCATGGGAACCTGTGTGGTAGTTTTAACCCCTTGAACCGGTTACATGACCTGACAATATTCCCCTGTATGTTTTTTCTCAGATGCAGCAAAATCTTTAAAATCCACTTTTGAAACGGCGCACACTATATGCTAATTACTCATTAAAGGGTCATGGGGCGGTGCCGCTATCCTGACGAGTCACATTGTCCTGCCTCCAAACCAAACTTTCCATGTTTGATTGACATCCCCTGGCTGATACAACTTTCTCAGATGCGCCATTGCCTTGTGGCACTATATACAAAGGGGGGCAGCGTGGCACTATATAAAAAGGGAGCTGTGTGGCACTGTACACATGGGGGAGCTGTGTGGCACTATATACAAGGGGCCGTGTGGCACTACTAAAGGGGGGCTGTGTAGCACTATTTACAAGGTGGAGGGCTGTGGCTCTATCTATAGGGGGCTGTGTGTGGCACTATCAACTAAGGGGGGGCTGTGCAGCACTATATACAAGGGAGGGGGGCTGTGTGGCACTATATACAGTGGGAGCTGTATATCGCTATATACCAGGGGGGCTTTATGGCGATATCTACAGGGGGGCTGTATGGCACTATCTACAAGGGGGAGGTGGGGGTCACTATCGACAAGTGGGGTGTGACACCGTTTATAGGCGGAGCTGTATAGCACTGTCTACAGGGGGGCTGCTTGTGGCACCTGGGGGGGGCCCCAGTCAAGAGTTTTGTCTGCCTGCTATCGGGCCCAGTCTTTCCTAGCTCTCTCCTCAAGAAGAGGAGTGACGAGATGCACGAGGTGAGCGGTGAGCGGTGGCCTGTATTAAAAACTTAGCTCCACTTACAGCGCTCACGCTCCTGTCTTCACTCAATTAAAAGGTATTGGTCGGCCGTAGCTGGGGGACTGGGACCCGGGAGTATACTGCAAGGGAGGTCTGGGCATATTACTGACAGCCAAGGGCTCTATGAGGGGGGAATAATCCATTCCATAGAGCCCTCACGTTACTATAATGGAAGGATATGGGGATGCAGGGGAGGGGCGGTCTGAGCGTCTTACTTACTGCAGAGGGCTCTATAGGGGGGAGTATTCTGCCCCCCTTTAGAGCAGTCAGTCGGATGCTCAGACCCAGGGCCGCCATCAGGGGGGTATTACTGGTACTCCCGTCAGGGGCCCGGCCACATGGATGAAGTAAAAGGGGCCCGCCGGGCTGCCGTCGCCCCCCCCCCTCGGACTGTTGCCCCCCCTCGCAACGCTCACGGCCCCCCCTTGCAACGCTCACGGGCCCCCCCTCGCAACGCTCACGGGCCCCCCCTCGCAACGCTCACGGGCCCCCCTCGCAACGCCCGCGGCACCCCCCTAGCGACACCCCCCTAGCGACACTCCCCTAGCAACACTCGCGGCAGCCCCTGCATACCTGTTGTAGCTTCACTGGAGGGGAAGATGCAGCATGTGCTGAAGCTGCGTGTGGAGATCCCGCCCCCCAGCTCCTCTACACTGCCGACAGGACATGCAGGCTGGTGAGTATGTTCCCCTATCCATTCTGATTCCCATCCCCCTGACCCCATTTGTAGATTGTATAAAGTTGGTTAAAAAGTTTTTGGGTATTTTTTCATTTTCCTAGCGCTTTTTTGCCGCGATTTTCGTAATCGCGGCAAAAATGGCGCAGTTTTGCCGCGATTATATAAAAATCGCGGCAAAACCGCGTGATTTGTGCCGCAATTACGAAAATTGCATAAAAAAAAAGATACAAAACATGAAAAGTGCTGTTAGGCTATATTCTCACAGTGCGGTCAAGTCACGTTTTTTTGCAAAAATTGTGGCAAAAAAATGGGATTTCACCGCACTGTGTAACTAGACTAAGGCCTTATTCAGACGGCCGCATTCGGTCCGTGACATACGGAGCGTGTATCGGCTGTATCTCACAGGCTGACCACAATTCATGGTGCCGGACTCCTAGCATCATAGTTATCAGTGTTGCTGGGAGTCCCTGCCTCTCTGCGGGAATACTGTCCCATACTGTAATGATGCTTTCAGTACGGGACAGTATTCCCACGGGAAGGGAGGGACTATGATCATAGATAACTGTGATGCTAGAAACCCGGCTCCCTGAACTGTGGTCGGTCCGGGAAATATGGCCGATACACGGTCCGTATATCACAAACCGAACATGGACATCTGAATAAGCCACTTACTTGCCTCCTATTTTTGGTGCGGATTGTGCACCGAAAATTCACTACAAATGACAATATAAGGCCTTATTCACACGAACGGGTTATACGTCCGTGATACTTATTACGTCGCACGGACTTATGTTAGTGAATGGGGCCGCTCAGACTGTCAGTGAATTTCACGCAGCGTGTGTGCGCTGTGTAAAACTCACGACATGTCATATACTTGCCCGTGTTTCGCGCAGCACACACCTATTGAAGTCATTGGGTGCGTGCAAATCGTGCACGGCACACGGAAGCACTTCCGGGTGACGCGCGTGATTCGCGCTACACAGGGCCGCCATCAGGGGGGTATTAGGGGTACTAGTGTAGGGGGCACGGCCAAACTTAATTGAAAGGGGGGCCCGGAAACTGCCGCGACTTGCCTTTGGTAGAAAAAAACAGGCCCCTGCAATGGGGCCTGTTCTTTTCAGCAAAACAATGTCGTGAGCTGCGGGCCCCCCTCTCGTCAAACACCGCCGTGAGCTGCGGGCCCCCCTCTCATCACCGCCGCGAAACACCGCTTGCGCGCGCGCGAATGACCGCAAGCTCGCACCCGCGCGCGCATGCCCACGCGCGAACGACCAGGCGCGCTGCCGAGAGCGAGGCGGTGCGCCCGCAACACAAGTCCGATCTACGCGGAAGCACAGCCACACAGGGACAGCGGCGCACAGTTTACTTACCTGCTGGCCCGCCTCCGACTCCGCCTCCTCGTCCTCCGGCTCCTCGTCCGACTCCGCCTCCTCGTCGTCCTCCTCGTCCGACTCTGCCTCGTCCTCCTTCTCCAGAGCGTAGCTGCGTAAGGAGAGGGGGAGGAGTCTAGTTGTTGCGCGGCGGCAGGAGTTCTACGATCCCCGCCATTTTCTGGAGCCTGGAGGTCAAGGATGACATCTGGACCGAAGACATCGCCTGAAGAGGACTGGAGTGGGAGCAGCTCTTCTGACACGGTGAGTAAAGTGTCTCAAAGTGCTGTTTATGTATGGCTCTGTTCACACAGAGTATTTTGCAGGCCGAAAAAATCTGCCTCAAAATTCCTTAAAGAATTTTGAGGCAGATTTTGACCTGCCCACACTATCTTGCCGCGTTTTTTGCTGCGTTTTTTGCCCGCTGCAATTGAGGACAGCAGACAAAAAACGCAGCGAAAAATGCATTTTCTGCCTCCCATTGATTTCGATGGGAGGTCAGAGGCGGAACCGCGGCAAGAAAGGACGTGCTGCTTTTCCTTTTTTCCGCGACTAGCTCCCATTGATTTCAGATTAAATCAATGGGAGGCGGTTTTGGAAGTTTTTTGGTGCTGATTCTGACGCAGTGTCCGAGTCAATATCAAGGCCCAAAAACTCTGTGAACTGGGCCTTATTGTTAGGGCTTATTCAGACGAGCGTGTAATACGTCCGTGCAACGCGCGTGATTTTCACGCGCCTCGCACGGACCTATATTACTCTATGGGGCCATGCAGACTGTCAGTGATTTTCACTCTGCTGCGACTGTAATACGCTGCGGATTTTCCACAATAAAATGTGTTGCATAAAATCCGCAGTGTTCATGCCTAGTGTGTTCCTACCCTAAGGCCGGATTTACACGAGCGTGTGCTTTTTGCGTGGCGTTTTGCGCATGCAAAAGGTCCATAACAGCTCCGTGTGTCAGCAGCGTATGATGCGTGGCTGCGTGATTTTCGCGCAGCCGCCATCATTATGACACTCTGTTTGTATGTTTGTAGCACGTGGTGCTTTTCTGTTTTCATTCATAGTTTATACTGCTGCGGAAGTGCTGGGCGTGATTTTCACGCACCCATTGACTTCAATGGGGGCGTGATGCGTGAACAATGCACAAATATAGGACATGTCGTGAGTTTTACACAGCGGACACACGGACACACGCTGCATGAAACTCACTGACAGTCGGCACGGCCCCATAGAGTAACATAGGTCCGTGTGAGGCGCGTGAAAATCACGCATGTTGCACGGATGTATTACACGTTCATCTGAATAAGCCCTAACAATAAGGCCCAGTTCACAGAGTTTTTGGGCCTTGATATTGACTCGGACACTGCGTCAGAATCAGCACCAAACAACTTCCAAAACCGCCTCCCATTGATTTAATCTGAAATCAATGGGAGCCAGTCGCGGAAAAAAGAAAAAGCAGCACGTCCTTTCTTGCCGCGGTTCTGCCTCTGACCTCCCATCGAAATCAATGGGAGGCAGAAAATGCATTTTTCCCTGCGTTTTTTGTCATGCTGTCCTCAATCGGCGCGGGCAAAAAACGCGGCAAGATAGTTTGGGCAGGTCAAAATCTGCCTCAAAATTCGGTGCGCAGTTCACGGGTGCGCATGCGCGGGAGTTTGCGGGTGCGCGCAATCGGTCGCACGGGCGGCAGTGTTTGACGGCCCCCATGACGACCCCCATGCTACCCAGGGCCGCCATCAGGGGGGGTATTATGGGTACTGATGTGAGAGGCCCGGCCAAACCTAATTGAAAGGGGGGCCCGCAGCTCACGACATTCTTTTGGTAAAAAAAACAAGCCCCATTGCAGGGGCCTGTTTTTTTTTTCTACCAAAGGCAAGTCGCGGCAGTTGCCGGGCCCCCCTTTCAATTAGGTTTGGCCGGGCCTCTCACATCAGTACCCATAATACCCCCACTGATGGCGGCCCTGGGTACCATGATATGGTGCTGGACGGAGTACCGTTAACAGGCGGTGCCACGGTAGGGGGGCCCAGAAAATTTAGATGTAGGGGGCCCTGAAATTCCTGATGGCGGCCCTGCTCAGACCCCCTAACCTTTCAGTATAGTAACTAGTGAGGGCAATATGGGGGGGATTATTCCCCCCTATAGAGCCCTCTGCTGTCAATAAAACGGCCAAACCCCCCTTGCAATATACTCCCGGCCCCCCAGCATCGGCCGACCCCTTTTAAATTAGTAGGGGCAGGATCGAGCGGTTACCGATCACATCTAAGTTCATAACTTAGATGCGATCGATAACAGATGACCTAATGGATTCAGGTCTCAGCACTAGATACAGCTGCTCTGTATACAGGATACAAAGCAGCTGTATCTCAAAAAGTACAAATCATTTTCAATAGAAAGTAATTAAAACTTGCACCAATCACATTGATAGATAGATATATATATATATATACACAGTGAAGGAAATAAGTATTTGATCCCTTGCTGATTTTGTAAGTTTGCCCACCTTCAAAGACATGAACAGTCTAGAATTTTTAGGCTAGGTTAATTTTACCAGTGAGTGATAGATTATATTTAAAAAAAAAAAACTGAAAATCACATTGTCACAATTATATATATTTATTTGCATTGTGCACAGAGAAATAAGTATTTGATCCCTTTGGCAAACAAGACTTAATACTCGGTGGCAAACCCCTTGTTGGCAAGCACAGCAGTCAGACGTTTTTTGTAGTTGATGATGAGGTTTGCACACATATTAGATGGAATTTTGGCCCACTCCTCTTTGCAGATCATCTGTAAATCATTAAGATTTCGAGGCTGTCGCTTGGCAACTCGGATCTTCAGCTCCCTCCATAAGTTTTCGATGGGATTAAGGTCTGGAGACTGGCTAGGCCACTCCATGACCTTAATGTGCTTCTTTTTGAGCCACTCCTTTGTTGCCTTGGCTGTATGTTTCGGGTCATTGTCATGCTGGAAGACCCAGCCACGAGCCATTTTTAATGTCCTGGTGGAGGGAAGGAGGTTGTCACTCAGGATTTGACGGTACATGGCTCCATCCATTCTCTCATTGATGCGGTGAAGCAGTCCTGTGCCCTTAGCAGAGAAACACCACCAAAACATAATGTTTCCACCTCCATGCTTGACAGTGGGGACGGTGTTCTTTGGGTCATAGGCAGCATTTCTCTCCTCACTGGCAAGGCTCTTGCACGGGCGAACCCTATCTGGGAGAGACAAGGACCAGAGACCCGTGACTTCCCTGCCTTCCTCCGGACTTTTTGCATGGTGTTTGAGGAGCCTGGACGGGTCTCATCTGCAGCGGCCTCTTTGATTAACCTTCGCCAAAAAGACACCTCCGTCAGTGAGTACGCCATCCACTTCCGCATCCTGGCGGGAAAGCTGTTATGGAACAATGAGGCTCTGGTGGCTACATTCTGGCATGGACTATCTTCCAGAATTAAAGACGAACTTGCCGCCCGGGATCTGCCATCTACCCTGGATGACCTCATCCTTCTGTCTGCTCGGATTGATATACGGATCCGTGAACGCCTCCAAGAGGTTCAACGGGAGAGAGCCCTTCCTGGTCCCTACGTTGCAGCAACCCCTTCTGTCCTCCGATGTAGATCCTCCTAAGAAGTCGGTAATAACGGACCAGTATAAGTTATCTACCCAAGAGAGACAATGCAGACGCACATCTGGACTTTATTGCGGTCTCGATGGCTATCTTGTGCGCCTGTGCCCCCAAAAATCCCAAAACCTAGGGTTGCTTGGAGTGACGACCTTGGGTAAAGATAGACTTCCGTCTAAATTGTCCATACCCATGACCATAGTGGCCGACGAGAAAACTTATCAGGTCTCTGCGTATCTGGAATCAATATCCGCTGCGAATTTCATCCGCAGAGATCTGGTGGACCTTCTGTAATTGCCCACCACCCCTCTGGAGAACCCATTGACAGTTGCTTCAGTAAATGGACTACCTCTGCCAGATCCTGTTATAGCTGTGACCAAACCGCTTAGGCTCCAAGTGGGAGCCCTTCACTCCGAACTTCTGTCTTTCTATGTCCTGCCCAAAGTTGTTAATCCTGTGTTGCTGGGCCTGCCTTGGCTCCGACTGCATGCCCCAGTTCTGGACTGGAATTCTGGAGAGGTTCTCCAGTGGGGCCCTGCCTGGTGCGGATTTGTTCGGCTCAGCCTTCGCTGCCTCGGTCATTGGCAGGATTGCCGGGTCATTATGCTGCCTTTTCGGACGTCTTCAGCCCTATCAAACTGATTCCTGGTGCATCCCTTCCCCGTGGTAGGGTATATCCTCTCTCCTTGCCGGAGACTCTGTCCATGTCCTCCTATGTGAAAGAGAACTTAGAAAAAGGGCTTCATACGAAAGTCCTCCTCCCCGGCAGGAGCCGGGTTCTTCTTCCTCAAAAAGAAAGATGGCTCTCTTCATCCTTGCATCGACTACCGTGGTCTCAACCAGATCACGGTGAAGAATAAATATCCGTTGCCACTGATGTCCGAACTGTTTGATCGTATACGTGGTGCAAATTATTTTTCTAAACTAGACCTGCGTGGGGCTAACAACCTAGGCCGGATTCGCCTGGGTGATGAATGGAAGACTGAATTTAACACCCGTGATGGACACTATGAGTATCTAGTAATGCCCTTCGGCCTGTGTAATGCTCCTGCGGTCTTCCAGGAGTTTGTGAATGACATTTTCCGTGACCTCCTTTATGTTTGTGTAGTGGTCTACCTTGATGACATCTTGATTTTCTCCCCAGATCATATGACGCACCAGAGACATGTCCATCAGTTTCTGCTACGGTTAAGGGAGAATCGTCTGTACGCGAAGTTGGAGAAGTGTGTATTTGACAAGGATGCTCTACCTTTCCTGGGCTACATCGTCTCGAATCGAAGTCTCGAGATGGATCCTGAAAAGGTAAAGTCTGTCCTGGAGTGGCCACGTCCTCAAGGCTTGAGGGCCATACAGCGCTCTTCGGGATTTGCTAATTTTTACAGGCAGTTTATTCCGAACTTCACCTCACTGACTTCTCCCATCTCTAACCTTACTAAGAAGGGTATGAACGCCAAGGTGTGGACTCCCGAGGCAGAGTCCGCATTCAATACCCTGAAGAGTGCCTCTATACTCCATCATCCGGATGTCTCTCTGCAGTTCTCGTTGGAGGTGGACGCATCTTCTGTTGGTGCTGGTGCACTCCTGTTCCAGAGAGGTCCCAAGGGCAAGTCAAGGGTATGTGGGTACTTTTCCAAGCTCTTCTCTTCCGCAGTACGCAACTACTCGATTGGGGATCGGGAGTTACTGGCCATCAAATTGGCTCTGGAGGAGTGGAGACATCTACTAGAAGGCGCAGCTCATCCGGTCTTGATTTTTACGGACCACAAGAATCTGACCTACCTCCAGACGGCCCAGCGGCTGAACCCTCGTCAGGCCAGGTGGTCACTGTTCTTTGCAAGTTTTCAGTTTGAGCTTCATTATAGCTAGGTCGATAAGAATGTGAGGACCGATGCCTTGTCCAGATCTTTCGAGACAGAAGACATCATTGAGAGTCCACAGAACATTATCAATCCATCTCGCATTGTCTCGGTCAATCCCCTGCAAATTGGGGACATTCCTCCAGGGAGGACTTTTTTGCGTCTGGCTGATCGTGGAAGAATCCTCCGCTGGGGACACCCCTCTAGACTGGCAGGTCACGCGGGGTTACGTAAGACCCGGGATTTGATTGATCATCATTTCTGGTGGCCCACTCTGCCCAAGGATATTGTGGACTTCGTTTCTTCCGGTGCTGTATGTGCAGCCAACAAGGCCACCCACTCCAGACCTGCTGGTCTGCTCTAGCCATTGCCTGTGCCCAATGCTCCCTGGCAGCATATAGCGATGGACTTTATCACGGACCTGCCTCTTTCTGCTGGATGCAGTGCTGTCTGGGTGGTGGTGGACCGATTTTCAAAGATGGCCCACTTCGTTCCTCTGACCGGTCTTCCATCTGCTCCTCAGTTGGCCAAGTTATTTATCCAACACATTTTCCGCCTGCACGGCTTGCCGCAGCATATTGTGTCTGATCGGGGGGTTCAGTTTACCTCGAGGTTCTGGAGAGCCCTCTGCAGACTTCTTAGCGTGAAGTTGAACTTTTCTTCTGCCTACCATCCTCAGTCTAATGGTCAGGTCGAGAGGATCAACCAGATTTTGGAGAACTACCTACACCACTTCATCTCCAAGCAGCATGATGACTGGGTGCAGCTGCTCCCATGGCCGGAGTTCTCCTACAATAATCACACCAGCGAGTCTACTAGGAATACACCATTCTGCATTGTCTACGACCAGCACCCACGAATTCCTCTCCCAGTGCCTGATACTTCCGAGGTGCCTGCAGCCGACTCCACGTTTAGAGACTTTTTGCAGATCTGGCGCAGACTCGATCCTCCATCCTAATGGCAGTGGACCGCATGAAACGGAAGGCTGACACAAGGACAAGAGAGCCTCCTCGGTTTCTTCCTGGCACTAAGGTCTGGCGGTCATCCAGGAATATCCGACTGAGGGTGCCGTCATGTAAATTTGCCCTCAGGTTCCTTGGACCATTCGAGGTCCTGCGGCAGATTAACCCTGTCGCCTACAAGCTGCGGCTGCCTCCTACCCTCAGGATTCCCAACTCCTTCCATGTCTCCCTCCTGAAACCAGTGATCCTGTACCGCTATTCCAAGACTCCCAGCCCTGCGGTTGCCTCCAGCGGCCCCTCGGACATCTTTGAGGTCAAGGAGAACTTGGACATCAAGAGAGTGAGAGGAAAGACTTTTTATTCGGTGGATTGGAGGGGGTTAGGTACTGAAGAGAGGTCCTGGGAGCGAGAGGAGAACCTCAATGCCCCTACTCTTCTGAAGAAGTTTCTCTCTCGCTCTTGTCCCTAGAAGTGGGGGCATAAGAGGGGGGATACTGTAATGAACGTGGCTGCGGGCTGTCAGCTCCAACCTCCCCCTGTTAGCCGCAGCCACGAGTCGGCAAGCGCTGGCCCCAGCCTCCTCCTCAGGAGATGCCAGTGCTCGCGTCCACTCACCACTGCCGGATCCCGTAAGATGTCCAAGCACGATCGTGCCCGCTCTTAAAGGGGCAGCGCACGCACCGGACCTCATGGATGAACTTTGACCCGTGAGTACCCTGGACTATAAGAGGGGTCCAGCCCCCTAGTTCTATGCTTGAGCATTGTTGTGTTCCCTATAGTTTGTCTATGTAATAGCCTCCTAGTGTGTTTCCTGTTCCAGTCCCTGTACCTATACCGGTTTCCAGTTCCTGTTCCTAGCAATCCATACCTTCCTGGTCTAGCACTGAGCTGTGCCAAAGTCGTGCCGTGCTGCATCCACGTCTGACCTGCTTCACCTCGCCTGACGTTCGCCTGCTACCTAAGTCCCAGCCGAGCCTGCCCTGCTGCTGTCTGAGCTGCCACAGGTACCTATAGACATTCACCTGCTGTTGGCCAGCTGCCTTACCGCCAAGGCGGTACGGCCAAGTGGGTCCACAGACCCTTCGTGACACCGGGTATGGCGATGCCATATATGTGGAAGTAAACTGCTGTTTGGGCATGTGTAGGGCTCAGAAAGGAGGGTGCACATTTGGATTTTGAAGCGTAGATTTTGCTTGTTTGTAGTTTTGTTTGAGTTTTACTGGTATGTCAGTTTATAATGTGGGGGTATATGTAAGCTGAGAGTACATCAGGGGCATAATCAGGTGGTATAATAATGGGGTAAAAAAAAACAATAAAATAATGTGTGTGTTACAATGTGAAGCAATCCTTTATGCACAGGCCAGTGTCGCACTGATAAATGGCGTCCTTTCTTATCCCCCGTTTGGTCCACAATCTGCACCTTTGTAGTTTTGGGAATTTTGCTGGGAAGTGTTGTCCTGGTATAATACTGGCACCCTCGCTTCCAACAGATATGTTTGGGGCCTACCCTTCCTGGTACCCTAATTATAGGGCCTCGATAAATCGCTTCTTGAAACAGAAGAAATGTGCCCCTCGGGTCTGCAAAACCGCATGTTTTTATTTCGTGACTTATTGGAGCCTTAACTAATTTTATTTTTTCATAGACGTAGTGGTATGAGGGCTGTATTTTGCGGGACGAGCTGTAGTTATTATTGGTACCATTTTGGGGTGCATGCAACTTTTTGATCACTTTCTATCCTATTTTTTGGGAGGCAAGGTGACCAAAAAACAGCAATTCTGGCATAGTATTTTTTTATGTCATCGTTCACCATGCATTATAAATTACATGTTAACTGACCTCTGCGGGTCAGTACGATTCCGGCGATACCTAATTTATAGCATTTTTTTAAGTTTTACAACTTTTTGCACAATAAAATTCCTTTGATAAAAAGAATGTACTTTTTCTGTCGCCATGTTGTGAGAACCATTACTTTTTATATTTTCCGTCGACGGAGCTGTATGAGGGCTTATTTTTTGTGAGACGAGCTATAGTTTTTATACACTACTCCACGCAGTATAATGCCCCCATAGTGGCTTCCACTCAGTATAATACCCTCACAGTGGCCTCCACTCAGTGTAATACCCTCACAGTGGCCTCCAC
This sequence comes from Rhinoderma darwinii, assembly GCF_050947455.1. Classification (NCBI taxonomy): domain Eukaryota; kingdom Metazoa; phylum Chordata; class Amphibia; order Anura; family Rhinodermatidae; genus Rhinoderma; species Rhinoderma darwinii. Next base: position 318,776,851 of record NC_134689.1, read on the forward strand.
ACAGTATAATACCCTCACAGTGGCCTTCATGCAGTGTAATGCCCTCACAGTGGCCTTCACGCAGTGTAATGCCCTCACAGTGGCCTCCACGCAATATAATGCCCTGACAGTGGCCTCCACACAGTATAATGCCCCCATAGTGGCCTCCACGCAGTATAATACCCCCCCATAGCTGCCACCCACACAGTATAATGCACCTATAGTGCCCCTGATATAGTATAATGCCTCCATAGTGCCTCCCACACACAGTATAATGCCATCATAGCTGCCACCCCACACAGCATTATGCCCCCTCAGCTGTCCCCCACACACGGTATTATGCCCCCACAGCTGTCCCCCACACAATACATTGCCCCCATAGTGGATCCTACACAGTACAATTCCCCCATAATGGCTCCCACACAGTATAATGCCCCATAGCGGTCCCCACACAGTATAATGCCCACATCGATGCCCCCACAGAGCATAATGACCCTATAGTGCCTCCCCACACAGTATAATGCCCACATAGCTGTCCCCACACAGTATAATGCCCCCTTAACTGACCCCATACCCAGTATAATGGCTTCAGAGTGCTTAATAAAAAGAAACCTCACCTAACCCCATTCCAATGAGGAGTGGATAAGATCCCTCTGCTCATCCGGCCCGTGCTTTGTGTGGCTTAGTGCAGACGGGCAAGATGAAATCACTGACTTGCACCTGTTTGTGCCAAGCCGTTCAGAGATGGCTTTACTTCGTGAATAGTGGTGCAGGGAGCGGACAGCTCCATGCCCACTATTGGTTTCAACTGTATGTGTGTCTTAAGGATGCTGATACAGTTTCAACTGGGACATGCCACCGGCTCCCCAGGATAGCGGGACACCTGCTGGGATCCGGGACTGTCCCACTGGATCCGGGACGGCTTGCAAAGTATGCCTGTGTATGGTTCCTAGTCAAACCTATGACTAAGTACCATACATAGATTTGAAACGCGTAAGTGGTAACATTCTTTTGGAGTGCACTCTATTTTTCCTTATAAAAATCATGAATTAAAGTTTAATTATTTTAATCGATTAGATGCTGGAGAACTACAAGTACCATTTGCCTTTACCTATGATTATCAGCTCTGTGTTTTCTCCCTGCTCCACAGCTCTCCAAAACACAGTGGACCCACAGACAGCTCATGGTGAGCTGATCACTACCCACGTTTTTTTTAACATCTTGCGCTATACATCTCAGGATATGTCCGGTTTACAGATAAGTTGAGTATACATCTGTACCTGACAGAATCCCACTAAACTGTATATGCAAATGTTGCCCTATAATACACACAGTGTAATGATGGAATTTATGCCAGAGGGACCTTTGTCTTTTTTACTCTTACTAGATAACGGTGTGTAGTATAGGTACCTTTCAGTTATTAATAGATGAACATGATTGTCAGTATTATGAACTATGCCCGCAGCAGATTCTGTAATCCTGGTAACCATTTATATATAGAAAATAACAATGATAATGGAATGAAAAGATTCAAACATGGTGCAGAGATTTTAGGTAGATGTAGAAAAGGGCATCCAGAGTGAAATATATATTTTTGTGTAACAGCTCTTTGACCTTAAAGAGGCTCTGTCACCAGATTTTGCAACCCCTATCTGCTATTGCAGCAGATAGGCGCTGCAATGTAGATTACAGTAACGTTTTTATTTTTAAAAAACGAGCATTTTTGGCCAAGTTATGACCATTTTTGTAATTATGCAAATGAGGCTTGCAAAAGTCCAAGTGGGTGTGTTTAAAAGTAAAAGTCCAAGTGGGCGTGTATTAGGTGCGTACATCGGGGCGTTTTTAATACTTTTACTAGCTGGGCGCTGTGAAGAGAAGTAACATCCTCTTCTCTTCAGAACGCCCAGCTTGTGACAGTGCAGATCTGTGACGTCACTCACAGGTCCTGCATCGTGACGGCCACATCGGCACCAGAGGCTACAGCTGATTCTGCAGCAGCATCAGCGTTTGCAGGTAAGATCGACTTACCTGCAAACGCTGATGCTGCTGCAGAATCAGCTGTAGCCTCTGGTGCCGATGTGGCCGTCACGATGCAGGACCTGTGAGTGACGTCACAGATCTGCACTGTCACAAGCTGGGCGTTCTGAAGAGAAGAGGATGTTACTTCTCATCAGAGCGCCCAGCTAGTGAAAGTATTAAAAACGCCCCGATGTACGCACATAATACACACCCACTTGGACTTGTACTTTTAAACACACCCACTTGGACTTTTGCAAGCCTCATTTGCATAACTACAAAAATGGTCATAACTTGTCCAAAAATGCTCGTTTTTTTAAAATAAAAACGTTACTGTAATCTACATTGCAGCGCCTATCTGCTGCAATAGCAGATAGGGGTTGCAAAATCTGGTGACAGAGCCTCTTTAAATCCTCTGCTGCCAGAAATGGCTTTATCAGTGTTTAGAAATGTAACACTATCCGTGGAGAGGATAGCACAATTAGATCGCAACTGCTCCCTAAGCATTAAAATACAGGAGAGACATGTCTGAATCTTCCAGGCCATTGCTGCTGGAAAGTGTACTAGTTACACTGCTGTGACAGACCGGAGACAAGCGACTGGACTCCCAGCTCTCCGCACTGTCTGCTGTTTAACCCTAGAGGAATAAAGTTAAAATAACAAATCTTCACAATGTTTCCAGTTCAGTGGAGCCAGGTTGGACTGGTTCACTCAAATACTGATGCAGAAGTCAGGGTTTCTGTGCTCTTCCATCGAGTCACACAGAGCTGCAAAGGACACTCATTATAAAGTCCGAAAATAATAAGTAGCCACAGTAACACACAGGAAAAGTGTGACAGCCAATTAGGCCATCTTACTTATAACTAGATGCAAAATGATGCATCTTTACCTGTATGCCGTCACCTCAATGCACCAAGGGAGGGAGAGATAGATAGATAGATAGATAGATAGATAGATAGATAGATAGATAGATAGATAGATAGATAGATAGATAGATAGATAGATAGATAGATAGATAGATAGATAGATAGATAGATAGAATTCCTGAATTGTCACATGCAGTAAGTATTGTTTATGGCCCAAACAGCTAAATATAGACACTTGCGTTAGTTCATCTAAATAGGTAATGTTGTACTCAGGTGAGAAGAATTGGGGTTTCTATAAATATAGACTGTTCAAATTTTTTTAAATAATGACAGCCTACATATGAGCTTTTTAACAGGAAAGTATCATCAGAAAATTATACAGGGTGATTCAAAAAGGATGGTGCAAAATTATAGCCTCGGTTTTCATCACCGAGAGAACATAACACAAATTTATTGACATTAAAAGACACACTATCCAAGTTTGATCTATACACTACAAATGTTCAAAGTGATTTCCATTCGTGACACGGCAGATGTCTAGGCGGTAGTCCAGTTCTGTCCAGACGCGTGCAGTATATCCTCAGATATGGACCTGACTGTTTCAGTGATGCATTGTCTCAGCTCTATCAGATCCCGTGTGTAATGTCCGTGGCTGCGGGCCGTCAGCTCTAACCTCCCCCTAACAGCCGCAGCCACGAGTCGACTCACCTCAGCCGGATCCCGTAGGGTGCGCGCACATGCTCGTGCCCGCTCTTAAAGGGGCAGCGCGCGCTATGGAACTTTTGATGAACTTTGACCCGTGAGCACCCTGGAATATAAGAGGGGCCCAGCCCCCTGCTCCTATGCCTGAGTGTTGTTGTTTCCCTTAGTCTGTCTTGCAAAAGATCTCCTAAGTGTTTTCCAGCTAAGTGTCAGGATTCTGAGTACACATGACGTCCAGGCTGGATTTCATGTGTATTCATTATCAGGACACTGTAGTAATGTTAGGGCTTGTGTATGAGGCTGCACATAGTGATATAACTATATCGCTAGTGCAGTGTAAATGAATGGAGAGGAGTGCATGATGCCGATTGGTCAGCGTCATGCACTCCTCTGTACAACGCCCACTTTGTCTAAAGTAAAAGTACGCCCACTTGGGCATTAAGAAAGCTCATTAGCATAAACTTAAATCGCTCCTAACTTTGTGAAAAAAGATCGGTTTTTTTAAATAAAAAGCATTACTGTCACCTACATTACAGCGCCCATCTCCTTATGTAGGAGATAGGGCACTTATAATGTGGTGACAGAGTCTCTTTAACAATTTGTATGCATCTCCCCTGTCACTCCCTGGTCTCTGAAGACTGTAATAATGTATAACATTTCTCAGTCTATTCAGGACCATATTTCTCCGTAGGCACTGGTGGTATAGGGCCTAGGGTGGCATTTAGTGTGGGTTGCACTTAGCGGGGGGGGGGCTAAGCAGAACCAAACAAAAAAAAACAAGAGCTCTATGGGTGAATTATGTCAGAAGCAAAGTAGCCTTTGGTTACTTTCCCTGCCATTCACTGCATAGACTGCTGGCTTCTTTTAGTCAGCAGTATACACTGACGTTGCAGAGGACTGCGCGGGCAGGATGCAGTGGAGAGAAGAGGCATGTGATGTGGGACATCCAATACTACAGGGAGGGGAGATAACCATGTGTTCAGAATAAAGTGGGTTTTACACTGAGTGATTATCGTGCAGATGAGCGTTCAAATAAACAGGGCAGCGATCAGCAGATGAATGAGCAAACGCTCGATCAGCAGATGAACGAGAAAACGCTCGATCATCTGCTGATCGTATCATTTTAAAAAAGTAAAATAGTATTGTTGTTGGCAGCGCATCTCCCTGTGTAAACAGGGAGGCGCGCTGCCGACATGATGATAATGTATGGAGACGAGCGATCGGAGCAAATATGAGCGCTGATCAACGATGTAAAAGGCCCTTAAGAGACCTCACACAAGCAGGAGCTAAACATTAGGAGCATGGTCATGTGTAATTAGCTTACAGAGGTATTTCAGCTACAGACAGCACATTAGGAAGTCATAAATCTTTCTGCAGTTACACCATTTTCACAAAATTTTTGAAGATCAGAAACCTTCTTCATTTAAAACCTTTAACTATTAGCCACCAGTGGAGAGCAGCTACAAAGAGCTTATTTCGCTCTGAAGGACCCAGCGCGTCTGTTCATTACACAAACAGCCCATTACGTTTAATGGGAACTGTGTAAGGTTTTGTTTCCAATGTGCTGGCGCTGAAAAGGAATTTTCAGGACCTAACAAAAAAGGACTGTCTAAAGGAGATAACCTCTTTTAAAGTACAGCTCTAACTTTGGTGCAAGTTTAAAAATTAAATTAGTGAACTGCAGTTCTCCAATATCATTTTATTATTTGGATTCTCTTTAGCATTGGGAGTGTTTTGATAGTTATTTGCAGGGCTATCGGGAATTGCAGACTACCCATGTTTGCTCCACAGACCTGTCAGGAGACAGTCTATTTTTATCCTGCAGCCAGGTTCCCATTGGCAAAATAGAGGAGCCCGTATTCTGCGGACTGTTCTGCGGGCCAAGCACAGATTGCTCCTTTAGGCTGGTTTTGCTGAACTTGTGTGCATTTTTCATGGTGTTTTAAGGCCAGGATCACACACACAGTTTTGATGACGTTTTTTCAGGCGCGTTTCCCATAGGCATCTCTATAGGACTTCAAAAACACCATAAAAAAGCATGTACAAAATTACACCAAATGAAAAATACCACTAAAAACACCTAAAAAAAAAAGCTGTTCATGCAGTTTAAAATGCCAGAAAAATGCTGTATGTGAAGGAGGCCTAAAACAAGTCAGTACATAAGTCTTAGGCTTTGTTCACATGGCTCGATTAGACATCCATATAAATCACTCTAAAACAGAATCCTGCCTTTTGAGAAAGGTTTTCCTGCATTGCCATAATGACTATGTGAAAAAAGGCATTCACAGCTCGTGTTCCAGTATAGACTTTACTTCCTGCACCCGAAATGTTGCCCTAATAACATCATTAGTGGGGGTCCCAGAGGTCGCTCCCCCAACTATCATACTTTTCTAAGCTGTCTAATTGATAAGTCATGAAAGTTTATTAACGAAAAAAGGGTTGGGCTATTCACAACTGAAACGTTCATGGCATATTCAGCGGATATGACATAAACGTATGATGGATGCGAGTTCTGGCTACGAGCAAGAGTGCTCAGCTTTTTCTGTAACTCCTCTAGGAATGAATGGATATGCTTGGCCTACTTTCTATTCATACTCTGCCTGGATGCGGTTGCCGTCCCACAGGATCGGTGACCGCCGTTCTGTAGATAGGTGCGGGTCTCAGACCCGTATACATTAAACAGTGTGGCTGCAGTCCAAAGGAATATATAGAGTTGCATGTAATATTGTAGACTGCAGCTGTATTTAAAATTAATCATTTGCGTAAAAAAAGTCTGTGTAGCCCCGGCCTTAAGCAACTCCCAGTGTGAGGACCCTCATACCGCAGCCCACACTTCTGCTTCCTGGACCCCTGGGAGCACAAGTCAGAGGAAGACATTGTGAATCATTGCACTCAAACTTGAAGTGTAACCTGTGACTGCACGTGCGCTTTAATGTCATGTTAAACTTACAGTTACATCTTATAAAGCAATCAGTAGAAATGCCATAATGAAAGCCACACACCGCTGAGAATTGCACTCTGATTAGAAAGACTGTTCTTTGTAATAGATTATCAGAGCTGACGCTTCTATTCCAATATGAAAATGCTGACTTTAAACTTTTGCACTTGTGAGAACGTCTGGATGCTTTTTTTTCCCTGCGAGTTAGTACTATTGATTCCATACACCTGAGGGTCAGACATATAATCAATGCCCCCGCTGACCTCTCCCTGTGTCCGGGCCTGCAGGGGGCTGAAATACAAGCAGTGAACGCAACAATTCCTGTCTCACCTTTCCTCACGACAATTCTTTACTGGGAAGAAAAAGCCGCATGCCTCAGAACTCCTTCATCTGACAGCACAGAGAATAACAAAGAGGACACAGATCAATGCTGTAATCTGTGGAGCACCACAAAGCACTGATTGCTTTACAGGTTCTTGAGGAAAGGAGGATGGCGATATCGTTTGGTGGGTACAATAGAGATTCATGGACTGAGTAGTGAGATTTCATTACTTACAAAGTACTTGCAATTAACTTTAATGTTTCTTTTAAGCCTTTCTCGTGAAACAAGCACCTGAAAAACCTAGAGGAAAAGTCCAGATTGGGTTATATTATTGCAACATTTCAAGAGTTAAATCTACATAAAATGTTGAGCAAATCCTTTACTTCTCTTGTTCAGATTTAAGTTAGATCATGTTTTATTCTCTAGTCACATTCAAAGCTAGATCCAATATACAAATGGTTATTATTACCATAGCAATGAATTGCATTGTAGGCACTCATGTGACTGGAGCTTAAGCTGTCAAGTAATATGGCTATTTCCAGAATGTACCTTTTAAAATATGGAGTTTATGACTTAAAGGGTTATTCCCAAGTGAAGGATTTTTTTTTCCATGAATATTAAACATACTGCCAATTATTAGTTTAATGGGTTTTTTTAAGTGTCTTTTTTTTGTGTGGCTTTTAACGCTGCTAGTTGATGATCTGCTTTGTAAATGTGGGCGTGAGACGCTTGATGTCAATCAAGCTGCTGTGCTCTTTGTTAGTGCACGCGCCCGACGCTGCTAGATACGGCAGAATCAGGAGTCTCTCTCGTATACAAAGCATAAAGGTTTTTACAAAACTTTATAAGTGTTAGTTGATGAGCTTTTTAGGTTTATTTATCAAGATGGGAATACCCCTTTAATTGGGCTCATTTACTTGAGACAGTCGTAATCTAAGTCAAACGGTTACTCTGTATAGCAAGAACTAGTGAAAGCATGCATTACTCTCTAAGGTCTTTTGAGTGCACATGCCTTCACACGCTTCGATATATGACTTTGAATCAGTGTTTTAACAGCTTGCTCGACTATAGCTCCTGATCGTGGAGAATGCGCGCAACGCATCTTTACATGTGGCGATTAAATGTGATGAAGTTGAAATCGTAGTCGAATGATAAAGAGGCATGGAGAAAAGTCAGTGTGGTCCATGCTACAAGATGGTTTTCCATGGTAATGCCCTTTGTTATTACAAGACAATTGAGTTATTGCATTTACACACAACGATTTGCTGATTTTATTATCTAAATTTTTAGCACTGCGGAATTTGCCATTGTGATTTCTAAAAGCTAAAGTTATCATTTGCGAGTCTTGAGACTAACGTAATCAACTGTCAAATTAGTAAAAAATTGTCAAACAATACTCATTATCGATTCATAAAATGCCACCCTTAGGCCGGGTTTTCCATAGGTCAGATAGGTAGCTTAAAACTACGCTGCGTATCCGATCTAGAACACGCAGCACATGCCGTCCGAAATACCGCACCACATCGTGATGCAGTTATTCGGGCGAAATTTCCACTGAAAGCAGCGCTGTAAAAAAACAAAAAACTTTCATACTTACCCCAGCCGTAGTTATGGCGACGCGTCCCTCTGTTGCTGTGCAGTCCAGCCTCCTGAAATGACATTGCAGCCCATGTGACTGCTGCAGCCTGTGATTGGCTGCAGCATTCACATGGGATGAAACATCATCCCAGGAGGCCGGCCTGGAAGGAGAATAGATAAAAGTGTCGTTATAACAAAGCCCCCAAGTGAACAGCTGTTTTTTCTTGTCTGAGTTGTGACACTTGGCTATTTTTTGCGGATTTTACATCACCATTGAATTCAATGAGGGAAACCCTCAATTTACGAACATCTTCACTGTGGGTTTTTTCTGCAGTGTGGGCATGAGATTTTCTAAATCTCATTCACTTTGGTGCTACTGTAAATGCTGCGGAATTTCATAAGGGTGTATTCACACAAGCAGGTTTTATGCAGCTTTTTGAAGCAAAAACAAGGAGTGAATTCAAATAAGTAGTATCTGTCCTTAATTCTTTCTGTCACTTTATCATCCACACCCTGTTTTTGCTACAAAAACAGCATTAAAAAAAACCCTGTTTAAAACCTTCACATGTGAATACACCCTAAGAAACATTAGATTATTGGAGATTCAGACAATTTTGGTGAGTACTGTGGCAATGGACATTAGCAGATGCCACCCTCACTGGCCGGATTGTACTGCACATAACCAATGCCTACAGTCACGTTTAACGATGTCACCGGTTCTTGGAAAGAAGATTGGTTCATTTCTCCATCGTGTATGAGAACATCACTTGTATCAACTTTTTAATATTTTTCTACTTTTGTTTTATTTTGATATATTTATTATCATATAAACACAAAATATCTTATATGCAACTGAGCCCCAGCAAATATATATATCTGGTATCCAATGAAACAAAGTCAAAGCCTCATGGGAGATGTGATCTGTTACGTTTATTGTACTTACATGCAAATGAGAATATTTTCCACCTAGTGCTTCCCATAACTAGAATGACTATTAGAAGGCCTTCACCATAGGTCGCTACAGTTCAGTAGAACATCCCTGTCTATATGACAATGATAGTTCTTCTGGAATCTCCTATTTGTTAGAAATTTTAAATCCAGAAAAAGGGATGTCTGTTTCTTATATGGTTTTCAATAGGATAACTAACGCTGGCTGCACAGAGACATCACTTGACAGAATTTGAAAGATATCCCTGGGTTCACTTAGAACCATGATCCACTCTTTGGGATTGTGGGGGTTCAGATTCACTCCTCTGTTATGCTTGTTACAAACATGAATATTCCCATTTTACTCGACCAACTAGCTGTAATGACAGTCACTGAATAATAGGCAAACCTACATTATAAAGGACACCAAGTATATTTTTATCCTGCTGAGTATTTCTGATGGCTTATGATCATCTCTGTATTACCGATCAGTGTTGTATGGATCCAGAATGTGGATCTTATAGAAGTCTATGGGCACACGCTACCTCAGTCTACCTCTGATTTAATATGGAGACAGAGGTTTTTTTGTCAAAGCAGGGGCTTTTGATTTTCGGCCCTGTGCCCCGGTGAGCGCTACCTTTTTCATTTTAAAGTTGAAAACCATTGATTCCGTGCTCTGCCATTCACCTTCATAGACCACAGCCCACTTCAGGACTGTGGTCTTCAAGAGCCAGGTTTCCAGCATGGGCAGGTGAAATTACGTCATCGCACTCATCTGGTCTGCAGTGTAGATCAAACAGGCTACCCTCTGTGGCATGAAGGGGCCCGTGCCACCCGGCCAGACGTATAAGGGCCGGGCAGCATGGGCCCCCTCATTCCCGGTTTGCGTCGTTAGATCCGGGCATCTGGTGTCCCGGGCGACTGCCACGTACAATAGTATCTGCGTCCTTAGGTTGCAGATACAATTGAATACTGTTGCAGAGCAGGGTGCTAACTCCCAAGTCTTCCGCTTACTAGACTATAGGCCACGTTGGGCCTGCAGCCTATAAGGCGCTGGGACAGGATGCCTGCGCAGGACGGTGCGATGACGTCACTGGATCACTCCAGCCTACACAAGAGACCCGTCTCAGGCTGCTGCGGAGGATGTGGACTAGCTTTGTTTGTCGTGGGAATGGGGTTGAGTATAAAGTCTTTTTTTATTTGTTTGGGGTGGCACTATGTGGGGAGTGTGTGTTGAGAAGGTGGGGAGGATGATTAAAAGTGAGGAGCCAAAAGTGTCTGGACAGCAAACTCTGCAGAGACAAGTCGAGGCTGGAAGAAACATTGAGGAATAACACTATTTCTGTCCATTATATGACTTGTATTCTGTACTTCGCAGTTTCACCCTCTCGAATTCTCAGTGGTCTCTGAGCCTGCTTAGTGGTCTCGGAGCCTGCTATAATTTCTCCTATACACTGCACAAATAGAAGAGGGGAATCCTGCTCTCCTAGCTCTATCTATAGTGTGTGTGTGTGTGTGTCTGTGTGTGTGTGTGTGTGTGTGTGTGTGTGTGTGTGTGTGTGTGTGTGTGTGTGTGTGTGTGTGTGTGTGTGTTGCAGCAGCAGCATGGAGTAGATTATTCTGCAGTAATGAGAAGTGTAGCTGAGAAACCAGCACTGGGATGACATAGAAATCTTACCAGCAGCCTGTGTTTTTCTCACTGGTCCTGCTTCTCTTTCCCCTCTCCGTAGACTCGTATGCAGCATGTCTGGGTCCGCTCCCTCTTCCTACTTTCCCCCCTCACCATAGACTTCTAGTGGCAGGCAGTGAAGTGCCTTCTGAAGTCCGTCAATTCTGCTTGACAACAGGGGTTGGACAACAGATTACAGGAAGGGAGACACCTAGTGGCAGTAACGTCACACAGAATAGGCATGGATAAAACCTCTACATTTTAAAAGTAAATTACAAAGTTGATATATATCAGGTATACAATTAGATTAGCATAATTTATTTCAATTAAAAAGTAATATCCATCGGTACTGTGCCAGCCTGCTAACTCCAAAGGTAAAACAGCTATACAGTAAGTCATGTTATCCATTATCGACAATTTTTTATGGCCAAATTAGAGTCGCAGGATTGCCTTGTACATATTAAGTTTAAATTGCATCACTAGTTATACATGGTTCTAGTAGATGAGAAGGGTGGGTTCATTATGGGTCCCCTTAGTTATGCTGATTAGTAGGGGCCCCAGGTGTTGGATTGTCCACCAATGGATATTCTAGGAAAACTTCCTAAGACATTTCCTAATGAAGTTTACATTTACAATTACATTACATTTTCTCTATTTTAGATATATAATTCTACTAGAATTTATAGAATTACATAAAGGAATAAATATAAGGAACTTTTACAGAAAAGAAAAAGCAAAACGCAGCCTACCCACCAGTACTATATTTAACAGTGAGGCTGCACTGTGCTGTTCAGAATGGCTGTAGATATTACAAATTAAATATCCAGCCCTCAGGACAGCCATCTGACCCAGAAGAACTGGGGATGAAATTGACGGATATTTTTCAGAGAGCTTGGATCAAGCCGTCTGGGATTTATCGCCTTCCTCATTTAGCACAGAATAGAGTTTTACTGGTGGAAATTGTTTCTTCTGGCACAAATAGATATGAGGTGGAGAAATCAAGACTTCAGACAAACGCCAAAATAACTCCTTTAACGTGCTGTAACAGAATGTATGGTAACCAAAGAGTTAAGAGAAAACTACCCAAAATTTCCCTGTCTTATGTAACGAATTACGTAACCATTAATCCACTAATAATAAACTTCTATTTTAAGATAATGAGAACATTTTATAGATGATCTTATTTGGAAAGATCCCAAAGCTGCAAAGCAAGGCATTCAGAATATTAGAGCTGCGATCATAAAAGGTGGAGGAGGTGTCCATGGATGAGTGCTTTGCTTTGATTGCCACTCCGGTACATGTCCATTACTTGGCCCATTTTAAAATGCCAAATTAAGAACCGTGGAGATGCTGCAACCGTGGCATCCAGGTCTGCACCTTTGGGTGAACAGAGTGCTCTCTATTGCAGCTTCCTGGAGGGTGAAATAAGTGAACTAACCTCAAATTATGATGTCACCTCTGGAATTTTTTAATACTGAGAAGCTCAAAACCCATAAAGTAGGATCCTGAGAAAGAATGTGCTAAACCAATTCACAGACAATTTCCACACACAGTAAAGAGCAACACTGCCATCTAGTGGTCACTCTAAAGAGCGGAGTTCTTCAATTGTGTGATAAAGGATAAATTTGTTTATGTAGAAGAGAGGACTATCATGCAAATCATATAAAGTCAAAGAAGAAATATGTAAACTTGTGCACAAAACTTTGATGCTCGTCTATATATTTTTTTTTATTACTTTGATAAAACAAAAAGCAATGTTATCTTCTTCTGAATCTGGAAAAAAATTGCAATCAAAGACTGAGCTTAGGCCTTCATGGCGATAACATTGCTGGATGCCATATTATTTTCCTGCCCTTGGGTTCCCTCTACCACGTGCCCTGCAGTATGGGAAGAACAGAATAGCCTCAGCTTGCTCATTGATTCAGTTGTGTCAACTCCTGAGGCCAACCACTCCCATACCGCTCCTTCGAACAACTTACCTGTGATGTCATTAAGTTAGTTGTATTGGCAGCTAGCGACATCTGCGGGCAGGAGAGCGGCGGGGGAGGGGGTGGTAAGTCAGCATTAAACTTACCAGACAAATTTCATCCTTTTGTGTATATGCACATAGATAGGGATGCCCCACATCAAATTCAGTTTTGTATAGGGAGTGATTCTGGTCGCTAAAATGGTCTCAAAGGGTAACAGGTGTTTTCAAAGGTTAAATACCTTTGGGCCACTGATCTCACACTGCCGGCACACAGACAGGAATGACCCGCTTCATATTCAGTTTAGTGTAGGTTGGCCCAAACTGGTTCTGGTGCTAAAAGCTGGCGTCAAAGTTGGCAGAGACACTTTCTACTAATTTGAAAAAATGACTGGTGTTTTTAAAGGGTTTAATGACTCTTGGGCCACTCATCTCACACAGACTACAGCCACAATCCAAAGTCACAGGAAAATGGGGCTCTAAATGCAAAATGTATCACAGAACCAGGCTTCTTACATATACCCAAGATATTGAATTCTACAATTCGGACGGCCAAATACATTTTAGTTTATACCTGTAGTTTTTAATGGTACCATTTTGGGGTACGTTAAAATTGTTTGATTCCATTTTTTGTGGCAGATGAGGCGACTAAAAAAACAGCAATACTGGCATTTTTCTTCTTTTTTTTTTTGTTACAGCATTTTCTGTGCGGGTTAAATGTTATATTGTAATAGTTCAGACTTTTACAAATGCGGTGATACTAGTTATGTTAATTTTTTATATGTATTAGAAAAACCTTTTAAAGTATTTAATGTTTTTTTATTAGTCCCTGTAGGGTACTTGAACCAACGATTGTTGGATCTCTTTCACGATATATCGTAATTTTAAAAGGCTGTTTATTGGCATTATCTACAATACGATAACAAGAATATCAAATAATATACAGTACTGTGCAAACCTTTTAGGCAGTTGTGGAAAAATGCTGCAAAGTAAGAATGCTTTTAAAAAAAAAAAAACTTTGAGAAATACAAAATGAATAAAGAGAAGAGAACTCTAAATCAAATCAATATTTGGTGTGACCACCCTTTGCCTTTAAAAACAGCATCAATTCTTCTAGGTACACTTAGACAAAGTCATGGATTTTGTAGGATCATAATCAGATGTATGATTAACCAATTATACCAAACACGTGACAATGATCATCAATTTCCTATTTAGGTTGAAACACGGTCATTAACTGTAACAGAAACAGCTGTGTAGGAGGCTTAACCCCTTCCTGACATCCACCGTATATATAAGGCGCACGTCTGGGGGGGGATATGGAGTGGGCTCACGGGCTGAGCCCGCTCCATGGAACGAGCGTGTTTGCTGTGTTTTACAGCCGACACTTCAGGGTAAAAAGTGGGATCCCGCTCAAGCGCTTTTCCGCTAGTTTAACTCATTAAATGCTGCATTCAATAGCGAGCACAGCATTTAAATGACTAGAAGGCTGCCCCCTTTAAAGTTCCAACGGCAGCCCCGCGCCGCTATCGAGGGGTGCCGATGGTTGGCATAGCAGCCTGGATGCATGATGAATGCCCATGTCTGCCATCTTTGTACTCCTATGAAGCCCTGCTTTATTGTTTAGTATTGCAGTATATCATGCAAGCGATCCAACGATCACTGGTTCAAGTCACCATGGGGTCAAGCAAAAAAAAGTAAAGAACTGTAAAATAAAGTTTTCTTAATATATAAAAACAATAAAAAAATAAAAGTTAAAAAATAAACCTTTTCCCATTTTCCCTCAAGCACAATGTAAAAAAAAATAAAAGTTGACATAACTGGTATCGACACGTCCATAAAAGTCTGAACTACTACAATATATCTTTATTTAGTCCACGCGGTGAACCCCGTAAAAAAATACCACCAGAATCAGTGTTATTTTGGTCACTTCACCTTCCACAAAAAATGGAATAAAGTTATTGAAAAGTCTCATGTACCCCAAAATGGTACCAATAGAAACTACAGCTTTCCCCACAAAAAATAAGCTCTCAAACCGCTCAATTGACAGAAAAATAAAAAAGTTATGGCTCTCAGAATATGGCGACATAACTCAAATTTTATTTTTAACAATCAGTTTTTTCCTTGTAAAAGTAGTAAAACATTTAAAAAAAACAACTATATAAATTTGATATCACCGTAATCGTATATTGAATCGCAGAATAAAGTTAACATGCCATTTTTACCGGACGGTGAACCCTGTAAAAACAAAACCCCAAAAAACAATGAGGAATCGCTGTTTATTTCCTATTCCACCCCATAAATATTTATTTTCCAGTTTCCCACTACATTATATGGTACAATAAATGGTGCTGTGAAAATCTACAACTCGTCCTGCAAAAAACAAGCTCTCATACGCCAATATTGATGGAAAAATAAAAAAAGTTATGAAAGGTGGGGAGGAAAAAACGAAAGTGACAATCCGAAAAATGGCTGCGGCGGGAAAGGCTTATTAACTGGGTGAGGAGCAGCCAAACTCTGCTACAAAGGTGACATTGTGGAAGACAGTTTCATGCCACAGGTCCACCGTGGCAAGACTGAGCAAGGGGTGGCCACACCAAATTTTGATTTGATTAGGATTTATCTTCTGTTCATTCACTTTGTATTTTGTTAATTGATAAAAAAATATTAACACTTCTATTTTTAAAAGCATTTTTACTTTGCAGCATTTTTCCACAACTGCCTAAAACTTTTGCACAGTAGTGTATATTAAAATAAAAAATACTATGACAAAATCAGCATAAAACGATGTTTAGGATATTGAAAGGTGATTTCTTAGGGCCATTATTACTTCAATGTCTCAGACAGATTAAACGCAATTGTTATTTAATCCCTTGCCAACATTAGACGTAAGGTGTGGCCAGGGGAGGTATGGAATGGGCTCACGGGCTGAGCCTGCTCTATACATTGCAGGGGTCAGCTTTATATTACAGCTGACACCTCGCACTGCAGACCAGGAACGGAGATCACTCTGATACTGACCATTTAACCACTTGGATGCCATGGTCAATAGCGACCATGGCATCTAAGCTTATAGACAGAGGGGGGAGCCCCTCGGTCACTCCATCGTCACCCCGTGACGAAATCGCGGAGTGCCAATGGTAGTCATAGCAGCCTGGGGGCCTAATGGAGACTTCCAGGTCTGCCATCTTAGTGCTCATATTTAGCAGTCAACAGACTAATCAGTCAGTGAGCTGGTTTCACGTCTCAGATGACAATGGCTCCTGTGTGCTCCTCAGGTGTCACATAAACTCAAGACTTTATTCAGACGAACGTATAAATCGGCGGTGTGACAACCCATTTTTTTTTTAACAGCCATCACACGGCTGCATGTAATTCTATGGGGCTATTCACACGGTCGTTGTTTTAACGGGCTTTGTGAAGGGCCCGTGAAAAAAATAGGACATGTCCTATTATTGTCCGTTTTCACAGATCCCTCAATAGATTCAAGTCTATGAGGGATCCATGAAAATGGGTCCCGCACGGGTGCAAATGGGCCGTGAAAAATGTCAGTTTTCACGGACGATTTGACACACGCTCCTATGAATAAAGCTTAATACTGATCAAATTAAATTAGTATTAGGTGTGGTGGTATCTCAGAAGAACACAGGAGCCGATGTCAGTCCAGCTGAGAGACCAGCTCACTGACTGTACATAAAAGCTGCAGAACACCGTTGTCAGCCAAAGCAGTGATACATAGAAGCTGCAGAAGTGAAACGGAGCAATATTTGAATAAAAGCATATTACAAGAGATTCATAACAACTGCGAGTTTTTGCGGGTAAAACTGATGTTTACCTGCAAAATCGTGTGGCCGCTAATAATCTGTTTAAAAACCCCATACACCGGTCTATGAATGTGTCCTCAGAAATAGTATCGCCTTAGGCCCCTTTTACTTTACAAGGGCCGATAATTGGGAAAATGAGTGTTCATATGTATAAACAGAGCAATGATCAGCCGATGAGCAAGCAAATGCGTGTTTATTACCTGATGTGCTTGTTTATGCAGCAAGAAATATTATCGTTGTCGGCAGTGCATCTCCCTGTGTAAACAGAGAGATGTGCTAGATAGAAATGACATGATAGAAATGTATGGTGATGAGCGATCGTAGTAACAATCACTCGTCCACATACATTATTGATCATTGCTCCTCGTTGATCGGCACTCATTTTCATCGCCCTTATTGGACCGTGTAACAGGACCTTAAGTCAGATTCTCCTTCATAGATGCCGACAAATCTGATCTAATTATTTTGACCACAAGGACATGTTTGACAATTTTAGGATATAAAGGAATGACTTCTTGCACAGTTAGGGTCCTATTACATTATTCATATGAACGCAAGTTTTCGCGATAATTGGCCCATGTAAAAGGGCCTTTAGCTTTGATGAACAGTCAAATTATTCTTATTCTTTCAGTGCAAGCGAAAAATTGTGCTGAAATTTACTCACTTTGTTCTCTATGGGTAGGTATGAATCTTTTTTACGGTCCTTGTGATCCAAATATTTTTCAAAATCAAATCCCTCACCAGTTGAAGACATGGTAGCAAGACCAAGTTCTTCTCTCGACATCCTCTCTTCAAACAAAGCTTACTTCCCTTTAGTCAACTATTTATCAACCAGCAGAATACGGTGCATTGTGTCTACGTAAGCAGCTGCCAAAAGAAAGTATTTTCTATTAGTAGTGTCTCTCTCCGTTTCATTGAAGCAGCAATGCCATCTGCAATTAAAGGGGTTTTCCAGTGCATAGCTACTATACTCGCATCACCTAAACATGTAAAAACAGGCTACTTTACAATATACTTAAATGTTATGTTTTGGAAGAACTAATGTTAAATAATGGGACAAATGATAAATGGGAGATTTTCAAATCTACTTTGGGTAATTATAGTGCAAAATGTATTCCTATAGGTAACAAGTATAAACGACTAAAATTAAATCCCACATGGTTTATACCTTCTGTAAAAAGGGCAATACATGACAAAAAAAGGGCATTTAAAAAATACAAATCTGAGGGTACAGCTGTAGTCTTTGTAAAATATAAAGAGCGTAATAAAATCTGTAAAAATGTAATAAAATTAGCAAAAATACAAAATGAAAGGCAGGTGGCCAAGGATAGTAAAACAAATCCGCAAAAATTCTTCAAGTATATAAATGCATAAAAGCCAAGGTCTGAACATGTAGCACCCTTAGATAGTAGTAATGGGGAGTTGGTCACAGGGGATCAAGAGAAGGCAGAGTTACTAAATGGGTTCTTTAGCTCTGTATATACAACAGAAGAAAGAGCAGCTGATGTAGCTGGTGCCAGT
The DNA here is from genome assembly GCF_050947455.1 of Rhinoderma darwinii. Taxonomy (NCBI): domain Eukaryota; kingdom Metazoa; phylum Chordata; class Amphibia; order Anura; family Rhinodermatidae; genus Rhinoderma; species Rhinoderma darwinii. The sequence continues at coordinate 318,795,159 of NC_134689.1, forward strand.
GCTGTTAATATATCAGTTGATATACTGAATTGGATGAATATGGTCCAGGCTAAATTAAATAAAATAAATGTGCAGAAGGCCCCGGGACCAGATGGGTTACACCCTAGAATTCTTAAAGAGCTTAGTTCAGTTATTTCTGTCCCCCTTTTCATAATATTCAGAGATTCTCTAGTGACTGGTATAGTGCCAAGGGACTGGCGCATGGCAAATGTGGTGCCTATTTTCAAAAAGGGCTCTAGGTCTTCCCCGAGTAATTATAGACCAGTAAGCTTAACATCCATCGTGGTGAAAATGTTTGAAGGGCTATTGAGGGACTATATACAGAATTATGTGACCATAAATAGTATCATAAGTGACAGCCAACACAATTTTACTAAGGACAGAAGTTGTCAAACTAACCTGATCTGTTTTTATGAAGAGGTAAGCAGAAGCCTTGACAGGGGGGCCGCTGTGGATGTAGTGTTTTTGGACTTTGCAAAGGCATTTGACACTGTCCCTCATAGACGTCTAATGGGTAAATTAAGGACTATAGGTTTAGAAAATATAGTTTGTAATTGGATTGAGAGTTGGCTCAAGGACCGTATCCAGAGAGTTGTGGTCAATGATTCCTACTCTGAATGGACCCCGGTAATAAGTGGTGTACCCCAGGGTTCTGTGCTGGGACCACTATTATTCATCTTATTTATTAATGATATAGAGGATGGGATTAATAGCACTATTTCTATTTTTGCAGATGACACCAAGCTATGTAGTACTGTTCAGTCTATGGAAGATGTTCGTGAATTGCAAGCGGATTTAAACAAACTAAGTGTTTGGGCATCCAGTTGGCAAATGAAGTTTAATGTAGATAAATGTAAAGTTATGCATCTGGGTACCAACAACCTGCATGCATCATATGTCCTAGGGGGAGCTACACTGGGGGAGTCACTTGTTGAGAAGGATCTGTGTGAACTTGTAAATCATAAACTAAATAACAGCATGCAGTGCCAATCAGCTGCTTCAAAACACAGCAAGATATTGTCGTGTATTAAAAGAGGCATGGACAGGGATGTAATATTGCCACATTACAAAGCATTAGTGAGGCCTCATCTAGAATATGCAGTCCAGTTCTGGGCACCAGTTCATAGAAAGGATGCCCTGGAGTTGGAAAAAAATACAAAGAAGAGCAACGAAGCTAATAAGGAGCATGAAGAATCTAAGTTATGAGAAAGATTAAAAGAATTAAACCTATTTAGCCTTGAAAAAAGACGACTAAAGGGGGGACATGATTAATTTATATAAATATATTAATGGCACATACAAAAAACATGGTGAAATCCTGTTCCATGTAAAACCCCCTCAAAAAACAAGGGGGCACTCCCTCCGTCTGGAGAAAAAAAGGTTCAACCTGCAGAGGCGACAAGCCTTCTTTACTGTGAGAACTGTGAATCTATGGAATAGCCTACCGCAGGAGCTGGTCACAGCAGGGACAGTAGATGGCTTTAAAAAAGGCTTAGATAATTTCCTAGAACAAAAAAGTATTAGCTCCTATGAGTACAAATTTTTCCCTTCCCTTTTCCCGTCGCTTGGTTGAACTTGATGGACATGTGTCTTTTTCAGCCGTACTAACCATGTAACCATATATTTTTTTTTACCAATGACCCTATCTCCGACAGCTTCCCCTTCCTTCCAACATCACTTATATCCATATATTCAGTCCCCTCTTCCGGCAAGGCACATCATTTGCGACATCGCGGTACACTGATGGAGGGGCAGGTTTCCTCCAATGTCTCTTCATTTTCTGAGCATGCCTGGTAAAAGCTCATGTTCTCACCCACGCAAGGCAGCATGGGACTTGTAGTAGGGGCACATGATCGGAAACTGCCGTGGACAAAGCTATAATTGTAAACAAACGGGTGTGCGGCCACAGAACTGGGACTATGCCGCAAACTGATAAGAGGTATTTGTGGTACTTTCTTACTTGATAAAAAACACTAAGATATAATTACAAAAATATGTTTGTATAGTCAGAAAACCTCTTTAATCATTCATTTTGGGACAGGCGAAACATCAGGTTATTCCATTTCTTTAAGAAAATGCCTGAAGTCCTCATAATTCAGTGAATTCAGAAGTCGCTGTGCAAAGAGTTGCGTCACTGATTTCTAGCGTGTCCAGCAGGGTCTCAAACCCCAAGGCGTATGTTCCCCCTCTCGCACAAAAAAAATTATATATATATATATATATATATATATATATAGTTATTAAATCATACCACTATACCAGATTAAATATTGCCTGCATACGGTTACTGAACACAACTCACTATTATAAGACCAATATAACAATATAAGATCCAAATAATACCACCACACCATAACCACATAGTGACTGAATAATACCACCACATTGTTACTGAATAAAAACCAATATGACCACCATCTAGTGATCATATAGTGGTAGATGCCAGTTATACACAGCAGCTCTGCAGAGGAAATAAGTGATTAAAAAAACACCGAAAAAGGCCATACTTACAAATGGACACAACCAGGTCAGAAACGCTGATGAAGGCGAGTGAGCAGGTGCTTTAAATAATAATAGCCACTCCCACTAGTCTTGAGGGGAGTGGTATGTGGTGCATGGGATGTGTAGTAAGAAATAATAAATGAATAGTGTATGTGCAAGTGTAATAATGTAAGTGAAATATAGGGGGCAGTAATGAGTAAAGTGCCTAAAAAATAAATGAATAATGGGATGCAAGTGTGTGAAACATGGAGGGATAGTGTGTAAGTCATGAGGCGCAACGTGTCTAGCCAGGTAGAAGCCTATTTGTGACGCCTTGATAATTCATAGAGCGGGCTACCCTGCTTGCTAGGCCAAACAACAACACACCATGCTCTCCCAGCATCAAAGACCTGGCTGTGTCCAAAAGAAGCGAATATAAGTAATAATGAAAAACACTTTTTTAATTAATTAATTAATTTTTCATTATTACTTATATTCGCTTCTTTTGGACACAGCCAGGTCTTTGATGCTGGGAGAGCATGGTGTGTTGTTGTTTGGCCTAGCAAGCAGGGTAGCCCGCTCTATGAATTATCAAGGCGTCACAAATAGGCTTCTACCTGGCTAGACACGTTGCGCCTCATGACTTACACACTATCCCTCCATGTTTCACACACTTGCATCCCATTATTCATTTATTTTTTAGGCACTTTACTCATTACTGCCCCCTATATTTCACTTACATTATTACACTTGCACATACACTATTCATTATTTCTTACTACACATCCCATGCACCACATACCACTCCCCTCAAGACTAGTGGGAGTGGCTATTATTATTTAAAGCACCTGCTCACTCGCCTTCATCAGCGTTTCTGACCTGGCTGTGTCCATTTGTAAGTATGGCCTTTTTCGGTGTTTTTGCATAAATGTCCTTGTTTTTATCTGTTTTGGAAATAAGTGATTACAGCACATTTATAACCAGTGACTCCGGTAGGGCATAATAGGTCTATCAGAAATACCATATATTGCAATACATTAGTATTGTAGTATATAGTGCAAGCGATCCAACGATCGTAGTAAAATAAATTACAAATCAATTAAATATTTTTTTTTATGTACAAAAAACTATTAGTTCCAAAAACCCCTCTCTTCCCATTTTCCCCCTAAACCAATGTAAAAAAAAAATACCGTAATAATAAAAATTGGTATTGTCGTGTTTGGAAAAGTCTGAACTATTACAATATAACAATATTTAACAAATATGTAAAAAAACAAAAAACAGTCAAATGCCAGTATCTGTTTTCTGGTCACCTCAAGAAAATTTAATAAAAGTGAGCAAAAACTTGCATGGTACTATTAAAAACTACAGCTCGTCCTGCAAAAAATAAGCCCTCGCACTGCTCAATCGACGGAAAAATAAAAAAAATTATGTGTCTCAGAATTTTATTTTTAACACTTTGTTTTTTCTTTGTAAAAGTAGCAGAATATATATATATATATATATATATATATATATATATATATATATATATATATATATACCATATAAATTTGGTATCTCCATAATTGTATTGACCTGCAAAATAAAGTTAACATGTTTTAATTGCATGGTGAATGCCGTAAAAATGAAACCTAAAAAAAACGATTATTTTCCCCCCCCCCCGTTTCCTAGTACATTATATGGTTGTCAGAGTAGCCTAGGTTTGGGAGAGATAAAGGTACTCTAAGAATCCAGCCTCTGAGTCCAAATCAGGATATCGATGCATCAGAGAGAAGACACAGACAAGTGCTTCTGTATCTCATGTGGCATTCTCTGAAGAATCACGCCCCGTTCGGTTTATTTATATAGGACAAGATGCCAAAGAGCGATAACATACAAAAGAAAACAGATGACACACACAATTACAAGTATAGCTTCATTGCAGTGGTAGCTTAACCAATTAGGTTTAACATCACTTATGGTACATACATACATGTTAGATAAAGACACAGCCTGTGGAAATGCCCTGAACCCCAACCTTTGGAATAAACAAGTTAAACTGAACTTTAAACTTTCCTGGGGGATTTATAGCCCACGTACACATCTAATAATCATTAACTCTCTCTTTCATTCTCATAGCCTGATTATACGGGATAAGCTACTTAAACATTCGGTTAATTTCATATGGTACATTGTTTACGGTACAATAAATGGTGTTATGAAAAACTACAACTCGTACCGCAAAAAATCAAGCCCTCATAGGACTATATCAACGGAGAAAAAAAGTTATGGCTTTTGGAATGTGGAGAGGAAAAAGATCAAAATCAGGAAAATGGCTGCGGCTGGAAAGGGGTCAAATGTAAATGCCGTCAATATTACAGTAACTTTGTCATTAACAATATCTTGCTACTGATGTCTGAAGAGTTTCTGCCCATTTGCTTGGCTGGAAGTACTGGGCATTGGCTCCTTGCTTTTGCTGCAATCTTTCCCATTCACAGCTTTAAATACTTCTGGATGAAAGAGCTGTAAATGTCTTTTTAGATTGGATGCTCTCTTAGGAGCATTTTTATCACTGCCTGAATATGCACTGATATAGTTCAGAAGCAGTGCATTTTCTAAACAATTTGGCTCTCAGGGCGAAGTGTGAGAATGCACCCCACCCGCTTTATATACATCTATACATTTTGAATTCCTAACATATATAACAAGCCTCAACAGGTCTTCATAAATGTAAAAAAGTGTCATTTTTTTTTACCACGTTTTTTAATTAAGTTCCGCTTGTCTGCTCACAGTGTATAAATGCATGTGTAGTTGGTAATGTAAGAAAAGCGGGAACAGTGTGAACTCGTAACTTATACAGCTATATATGTATATGTCCTGGGTATGAAGACATTCAGGTCTGTATGGGAATAAAATAAACATTTAAAAAGAGTATGTGCTATATTTGTCATTTCAGGAGACTTTTCAGAATAAGCGGTCATGTGTGTACATAAGGAATACCCCTATACCTGACCATTATTGCATTCTGCATTTTTTTATCAGTTTCCCCTCTGCAGGCTCTCTCTCTGATTCTCAGTTCTCACTCTGCTAGTGGGTGAAGTCTAAATGCTTTCATCTGCCATACAATGCACACATAGAGAAGAGAACATTCTGATCTCCTATTTCTTTGTAGGCCACCCTCCGAAACATCAGCAACATGGAGGACATCATACAGCAGTAATGAGCAGTGAAGCAGTGAATCCAAAACTGGGGTGAGATAAAACACTTACTAGCAGTTATGAGATGACTGCAGGTACATCTAGTAGTGAACTTCCTCCTCTGGTCTTCAGAGTAGCAGCTTCTTTGCTGAGCATGTGCAGCACAGTTTTGGACATTTTTACTAATGGCCTTGGAGCAGCAGCATGAAAATACTCAATTAACAGGTTCCCGACTGCTGGCTGTATCTTTACGGCCAGCGGTCTGGGTCTCTGAAGTCCGCCGTATAGACGAATTACGGCGGTACTTCAAAGAGTGTGCACGCGCGATCCCGTGCACACAGCCCTGTGTCGTGGCTGTTGCTAACAGCCCTGGGCAGAGTGTCAGGGGCCAGTCTTTTGGTCCCTGAACATGTGATCCCTGTGACAACCAATCACAGCGATCACATGCATTTCAATGCAAAATATAGTGTGGGGGGCGTGGCCAGCAGTCGATGGCACCGGTCGCATAAGCACAGAGCTTCGTGCCCTGCCACACATCATCCGCAGCCTACAGCATTAATAGGTGCCCACACATGGGGAGAAGAAGACCCCAAGGGTCTGGACTTACCCCTGCAGCGTTACATCAGGTCGCTCCTGCTCCACCAACGTTGGACGGCTATTTTCTTCGGCGGCAGACCACACCGCTCCCTCAGCTCCAGCGGCGGCCATCTTTACCAGCCTCGTGCCGGCAGACAGGAAAGATGTCCTTGCAGGGGGAAGGAGCAGCTCCCCACCCGCAGGGTAAGCAGAATAGCCAGACGGCTAGTTTACACCCTCCTAGCTCCCCCATACTTCCCTCGGCCTCGCCCTGTGAATAGCAGAGAGCTGGGCCCTCATGGAATGAGAAGACGGCGGCCATGCCACGTGGTGCACACTCGCAGCCAGGGGACCCAGTACTTCAGCCGCCTGACCCGCCAATGTCGCAGCCCCCCATACAAACAGCCCCTCAGGTTTGGCCTGCACCCAAGCCCCAAAGGCCCATAATCCAGCAGCCAGGGAGGGGAGATGACCTGGGAGACACACCATCCTTGACCCCATATGCTCAGGCCCCGGTGTATGCCTCAGATTCAGACCTGGAGGACTCGGCCTCACTACCCTCAGATGTGCCTCCTATGTGGAGGGAATGTTTCTCACAATTGCCCACTAAAGAGGACTTTAAGAGTATGATGCAAGAGGTGAAGGCAACTTTTCGCTCAGAATTGCCGGTGGTTTCTCAGCATATACAGCAAATAGCTACAAGGGTAGAGACCCTGGAAGATGACCACGATGCTACTAGGCGCCATGTTTCTGTGATACAATCCTCGGTGTCTTCTCAGCTGGCGTCCATTAGAGATATGCAACTGCACCTGGAGGATTTGGATAACCGGGGACGCCACCACAACATAAGGATAAGGGGTATACCGGAGCCCTCAGGGTCAGAAGATCTTCCCATTGTGTTAGAGACTATCTTTAACGACCTATTGGGTGCACCCCCGTCTAATCGGATACCACTTGATAGAGCACACCGGGCGCTGAAACCGAAATCTATCACATCTCAACCTAGGGATATCATCTGCTGCGTCCAAGATTTCCGTACTAAAGAGGACATTATGCTTAAGGCCAGACAGCGCAAAAGTTTTGAGTATGATGGTGCTCCGATTCAGCTATTTCCGGATCTCTCCTGGATTATGCTGCAGAAACGGCGCCTGCTTCGTCCGCTTCTCGCCACCTTGCGGGATCACAATATTATATATCGATGGGGGTTCCCGTTCTCCCTCACAGCCCGAAGAGATGGCGTCTCTGCCACCCTGAGATACCCAGGGGATTTGCCTCATTTTTGTGACTCCCTTGGTATACCAACGCCCAAGATGCAGAGTTGGGAGACTCCTTTGCCGCCTTCGTCTCCTTCCCCAGTTTGGCAATACGTCAGAAACAAGCGTAGGCTCTCCCCAAGACGACCGCCAAGCCGAAGTTCCTCGAGACCTGACCAGAATTGATGGACGCTGCGCTGTTACACGGCACTTCTGTGATATATGTGAAGGAGCCTGGTCACTTATACCAGATACTCTCCTTACCAGTTGCACTATTTTAGGCTAAAATGCACTTAGGAATATATTTCTTGTTTTATATTGCTTTCTTTTGTTTTGCTAAAGTAAATTGTGGCAGGGTGCGACTGACCTGGGTTCACTTAGCTCATTCACCCCTTTATTGTGTTTTTGGCCTTTAAGTATTTATATGTACTTTTGTACCAGGTTCTTTGACTGCTGAGACCCGACCTCCTCTTTTGATAGGGGTAATATTTTTGCAGTTCTCCCTATATTCTATTACCAGCTTTAGTTTGCTTTAATATCACCCGCCCCAGGGTATAGTATTCTCCCTGGTAGTACTTTCTGTTTTTGTTTGAAGTACACTGATCTCATGCATTTCTCTTTGTTCTTACTGCAGATATGTATTTTGTTCCCCCGGTACGTCTCTAACCCAATGTCTCTCCCTTCCCTCCTACTTTCACCCGAGATAACAACTGAGACGACATTACGTTCTCCACAACCCTCCACGGTAGATGGACACCACGGAACACTGCTTGCTCTGAGACCGGACTGGGACCGGCCCCGACGTAACTGTGAGCTGTATATATCCGCACTCTTCACATCCTTCTTTGCTCTTTCATACATCTTTGATCATGGTTAAATTTGTAACACTTAGGGTATGTTCACACGGCCTATTTACGGACGTAATTCGGGCGTTTTTGCCCCGAATTACGTCCGAAAATAGCGCCTCAATAGCGCTGACAAACATCTGCCCATTGAAAGCAATGGGCAGACGTTTGTCTGTTCACACGAGGCGTAATTTGCGCGCCGCTGTCAAAAGACGGCGCGTAAATAGACGCCCGCGTCAAAGAAGTGACCTGTCACTTCTTTGGCCGTAATTGGAGCCGTTATTCATTGACTCCAATGAATAGCAGCGCCAATTACGCCCGTAATTGACGCGGCGTTCAAGCGCCTGCACATGCCGTTACGGCTGATATTACGGGGATGTTTTCAGGCTGAAACATCCCCGTAATTTCAGCCGTTACGGACGCCCTCGTGTGAACATACCCTTAATGTCAAGGGCCTCAACTCCAATGTGAAGAGACGCTTGCTTCTCAGGGAGCTGAAATCGCTTGGAGCAGAGGTCGCTTTTCTGCAAGAAACGCACTTAGATTCCTCCGGATCTTTCCAATTTGCCCGAGGGGCGTATCCTGCTGTGTACTCTGCCTCGTCAGGTCGTAAGAGGGAGGGGGTGGCCATTTTGATAGCCGCAGCCTGTCCCATCCAGGTTCACACCTCACATTTAGATCCGAGGGGCAGGTATGTTATCTTGGAAGGGACTCTATTGGGCCAGCCCATTGTTTTATGTAACATTTACTCCCCTAATACCGCGCAGATTCCATTCCTACGTAGACTCCTCTCCAAGCTCCAAAAGCTTCCTAGGGGGGCATGGCTGGTGGGGGGAGATTTTAATATCCCGTTCTCCACGACTATGGACAGGGTCTCTCTTACACACGCGACTCCGTCCCCCACCTTAGCAGGACTTTCTACTCGCTTCAGGCAACTGATTAGGGAACACCACCTCTATGACCTGTGGCGGGTGGATCATCCGGGCGATAGGTCCTATACTTTCTTCTCCCATACGCATAGCACTCACACGCGCTTAGATTACTTCTTTGGTAATGTTCCGGCCCTCCGTTTGCTTCAAATGGCGGTTATAGACCCCATTTCCTGGTCAGATCATGCGCCAGTCTCTGTGACTTTTCAAATAGGGAAACCATCCACGAGTCTGTCATTGGCGCCTAAACGAAACTTTGATTAAGTCTCCTGCTCTTAGGGATAGCCTGGCCTTTCCTTCTATATCCACTCTCTGGGAGGCGCATAAGGCGGTGATGAGGGGGCAATGCATCGTTATGGGTTCTAGACTGAAAAGAGACGCTAGGGTGGCTCTCCTTCAGACAATTGCTAAGCGGGAAAGGGAAATGGGGACTAAACCGGCGGTGTCGACATTACGGAAATTAATAGAGGCTAGGGCACAACTTAAGGATTTAGACATGAAGGGGGTAGAAAAATCACTCCTATATACGAAAAGGAAATATTATGACAAAGGCAATAAGGCACACTCGCTCCTGGCCAGGCTATTGCGGGACCAGGCGACTGTTCGAACTCCACAGGCGATTAGAGATAACGCGGGCATCCTCCAACATCACCCAGACACGATAGCCACACTCTTCCACGATTATTATAAATCCCTATATCATTTACCGACTACCTTACCTCCCGACCCTACCCGCCGGCAGGAAACCCTTCAAGCCTATCTTTCCTCCTGTGCTCTCCCTAGATTGAAAGTCGAGGAGCTTTCCTCTTTGAATGCCCCGATCTCTGCAGATGAATTGTCTGATATATTGAAGGACCTCTCTGGTGGCAAAAGCCCCTGGGCCAGACGGCTTCACGTATGAGTATTACAAAACATTTGCGGAGATCCTGGCTCCAAAGATGGCCTCGTTGTTTAACGACTTCCTGCAGGGTGCTCCCATCCCTCAAACGTTTCTGCACTCCCATATTACGTTGATCCCTAAACCGGGTAAGGACCACGCAGATTGCTCCAATTACAGGCCCATTGCTCTTTTGAACTCTGATCTCAAAATTTTCACTCGCCTTCTCGCAAATAGACTCAATGTTTGGCTCCCATCTTTGATCCATAAAGATCAAGTAGGCTTTGTGCCTCTTAGACAAGGGGGAGATAATACACGAAGGACCCTTGATCTCATTGATGCTCTACATAAGCAAAAGGAGTCAGCGATCCTTCTTAGCCTGGATGCAGAGAAGGCGTTTGATCGCTTGGGATGGCCATTTCTGTTTGAGACTCTAAAATCATTTGGGATATCGGGTCCTTTCTTGACGGCGCTGCGTGGTCTCTACTCCACCCCAACAGCGGCAATTAAACTCCCACACTCCACCTCTCCGTTTCAAATCTGGAATGGTACGCGTCAGGGGTGCCCCCTGTCCCCTCTCCTGTTTGTGCTCTGCATCGAACCCCTAGCAGCTCAAATACGGAAATCCGGCGATATAGCGGGGGTTAAGATACAAGATAAAGAGTTTAATGTCTCCCTGTTTGCGGATGACGTCCTTCTGACTATTACTAAACCCCATATCTCCCTCCCTACCCTTACTACGGCTCTCCGTAAATATGGGCGGCTCTCAGGGTATAAAACGAATACATCTAAAACGGAAGCGCTCCCGCTTAACGTCCCACAAAGGGAACTCATGCTCCTCAAACAAAACTACACCTACAACTGGAAGGAAACCTCCTTGACTTACCTGGGTGTTCAACTTACTCCCTCTTATGCATCGGCCTACAAGGCTAATTTCCCCTCTCTGTTTGTGGATCTACGTCAACTGATGGCCAAGTGGGATCCTCTTCCCATGTCATTTTTTGGGCGCATAGCGGCGGTCAAAATGACCTTGCTACCTAAATTAATATATTTCTTTGAGACCCTGCCAGTGGCAGTACCTATGAGGGAATTGCGGGCTATGCAGTATTCCATCCTCAGGTTCATATGGCACTCCGGCAGACATCGAATCCCAAAATCAGTTTTATTGTCTGGACGATCTGCGGGAGGGTTATCAGTTCCTGATGTGGTGAAATACCACTGGGCGACCCATCTCCGCCGCATACCTTGTTGGGTGTCCTTAAGGGCATACAACAAGTGGACCGAAATAGAGAAGCTATGGATGGCTCCGGTTCACCCAAACTCCTTGTTATGGGGCGATCCGCTGGCAATGCCGTCTTCACTTCTGCTGGGTCCCATGAGATTCCAGAGGGAGGTGTGGGAAACCTGTATAAAACGCTTTCATTTGGTGTCGGGTTGTCCACTCTTGACCTCGGTACTCTACACTCCCACTATTCCGGGCGGTACTGTCTCCCGAATAGTACGACTGTGGACAGGAATTGAAGTATTCCATTTGGCCGACATGGTTGACCCCACACACACTAGAACTTCACCCGTTCTCATATTTTCAACGACATCATAACGTCCCCTCTTCCGCATTTTTCCATTACCTTCAGATCAGACATTACATGCAACAAACGTTCAAAACCACGCGAGTCACTACGCCTACAAGCTTCGAAAGGTTGTGTAGGTATGCTACCACCACTAAGGGGCTTATATCCGCTATCTACACAATACTGCTGTCCCCGGATGACTCCCCTCCACCTGGGAATAGATACATGTTGAAATGGGAGACCCTGCTGAATAAAACTATCCCACTCTCATTGTGGCAGATTATCTGGTCACAAGCAGCTAAAACTTCCATCTGCACTGCATATAAAGAAAATCAATACAAAATTCTGATGTTTTTGTACCATACCCTTTCTGCATAGCTTCAATCCGGGTATTCCTTCGGAGTGTTGGCGATGTAGAGATCAGAGAGGAGACCTGTTCCATATTTTTTGGGGTTGCTCACTGGTCCAACAGTATTGGTTGGAGGTGAGGAATTTGGCGATGGCGGTATTACAGCAAGATATTCCTCTAGACCCTCTTCATTATCTCCTGAATGTCCCCCCTAGGTCCTTAGAGAAGCCACTAGCCCGACTTTTTCGACACTTTCTCACCGCTGCTAAGACGTTGATAGCTTGGAAATGGAGACAGACCGACTAGAATTAGGGAAATTCGCACTATGGAGTATATGACGGCCTCTATTGATAACACGCTAGACAGGTTTAAAGTGTGGGATCCGTGGGATAAGTATTGGCTTCCGATATCTCAGGACTAGGCCGTAGCTTGATCTCTGATTATCCCCTCCCCCCCTTTTTGGTTTTTCCCTGGTGTCTTGTTTTGTCTGTTTGAATTTACTGCTATGTCAAATGGATTGTATGGCTTACCCATGCGTCCTAATGTTATGTGTATATTTTGAAAATTTTCAATAAAAATACAGTTGAAACCAAAATATAGTGTGCACGCAATCGTGTGTGCACACAGCCCTGTGCCAACGCTGTTACTAACAGCTCTGGGCACTGGGAAGGGTATCAGGGACCAATCTCATGGTCCCTGAACATGTGATCGCTGTGAAAACCCATCACAGTGATCACATTTGTTTTTATTTTGACATTTCTGGCAGCAAATCTCCTGCTTCTTTTCTTCTCCTCACACATTGTTTCAGTGTGAGGAGAAGAAGAGACTTGAAAGAATTGCTGCCAGAAGAATTGTTGCAAAAAAATACAGTGTTACACACCAATACATTCTCTGTATAGATAGATTTCTATCTATCTATACAATCTATCCATCTATCTTTTGTTCTATCTACCTTTCTATCTTTTATTATATTAGAATAGGCAGGTAGGGAATATATAATTATATATATATCCACATATATAAATAAATATATCAATAGCGGTTGATTTTTTTGTTAGCGGTAGTGTAGATATATATATATATATATATATGTATATATATATATATATATAACCGAAAGACACAGCATGGATCTGGTCAGCCCAAGAAAAGTACAATGCAGCAAAACATCTGAACAAGTATGAGCTAGATCCTGGGGCGTGTACCCACAAGGCATCAAAAACATATGAATATATAACCTAAAGAAAAAGACGCCAATGAACTAGAAATATAAGAAAATGGAAAAATACTTTATTGAAAATGACAAATAGATGTACAATAATTAAAAAGAATCCACAACCAACAGGTTAAAAAAGACATACAAGTCATGCAACTCACTGCAATGAGCAAGCCATATAGGCAGAGGATGATAATAATAAATGCCTAGTGGCAAAACCTATCACTGTATGCCTCTATAAATTATATCATGTCCACAATAATTAGACAGAGTTAAATGAGCATGTGCCATGTGAAATGGTATAAGGGTAAATAGCAAAATGCATGTGAAAATAACACCAGAGAGTAGATAATATTGACAAATGAAGCAATATCAAACCAAATTGCAGCAATAAAGCATACCCATGATAGGTCCAGGACTGAGTGCACAGCAAGATGTCTGCCCCAACGCGCGTTTCGGCGCAAATGCCTTCGTCTGGGGGTAGCGTTGGACAATGCAAGTGCCACTTTTAAGGGAGAGCCAGCCAATTGTTATGAGGTATCCAAAGGGAGGTATCCTATATGTATATAAACCTCGCCGCATACTTACAGGTCGCTGCCTCGAGGTGATCAAAGATGGCCGCGCCGCCGGAAACGCCGGTCATGAGGGGTAGGAGCCGGATACACGTCACCGCGTCAGCTGACACGGTCACGTCACAAGCGGCGGAACGGAGGCCGGTCACTCGTCCACTAATCAGGGGAGCGACACAGCGAGGAACAGGTAACCCTGGATACAACAACAGTGTGAATGGGTTGGCTCATGCTAAAATAAAATGGTATTTAATAGTTTGGCCCTAGTCGTAAATGAGACTGGGAAAGGCACAATAATAGACGTAGTAATATACATAAGGAAAAAATAAATGTATGTTTCACAACATATTGGAATATCAGAAAAAAACGAACACAATAATTATAAATTACTGGGCTTACTGTAGCAGATAAAGTAAAAAAAACATGTGTAAGTGACAAAGTACATATGTGAGTGAAAAAATGATGCATAAAGCAAAGTAGTGATGTGATAATGAGGAAATAAAGAGTTGCAAATGAAAAGAGTGAAAAATGGGGAAATAGACAAATGATGATGTGATGAAAAGAAAAAGTGAAAAAATGAATGAAAAATATGTGAAAAAACGAGCCCTCCATACAGTAGAATACAATATGAGGACATGTAAGTGAATATAATGTGATACAGAGAAAAATATAATATTAATATGTAAAGGACAAGTGAAATGAAATAAAATATTTATTGAAACATACATATGCCCATAAAAGGATATAGTGAAGGAGAAAAAATCACTAATAAATATGTTGAAGAGAAGGGACCATGAAATCCAAAATGTAGACAATCTCAATAGTAGTTGATGAATAAATGCGACAAAAGGCCAAGACGAATAATGATTCACGGAGGCACCCCGAGAAAAGTGGAAAAGCAAAAAATTCCAGATGTAATGAAAGAACTCATATTAGAAATCTAATCTGTAGAAAACAAATATGAAAATATTAAAATCACAAAAACATATAATACTACAACAATAAAAGAATCCAACACCACTAAAAGCTGCTGGCAGTCAGAGAAATGATGAAAACCCCGCGGTCTCATTGAGACCCTTGGGGTGTAAAGTTTGGAGCCTCCAAATCCATTTGCACTCTCTTTGTAATAAAAGTTTTTTTGAGATCACCTCCACGCATATCAAGGTTGATATGGTCAATGCCCCTTACCTTCAACATTTTGGAGTTGCAAGCATGGTAGAGTCAGAAATGTCTAGGGATTGTTTTAAGTTATTCAACATCATCTGCGATTTTCGCATTTTCAATATCCCTGACATGCTCCCTTACTCTCAAACGCAACTCACGGGTAGTCATGCCTATGTATATCTTTGGACATGGGCAGGTAGCATGGTAAATAACCCCTTTAGTGTTGCAAGATATGGGCCAACAAATCTTGAAACTGCCATTTCCACTGGAGTCCATAAAATTGTTAGAACGTTCAATGTTGGGACAGCTTATACAATCGCCACATGGTTTGCAGCCCCATTTGGGCCCCTTAGTGCCAAAAACCTTGCCAGGTTTGATTGGCAAGAGATAACTATGTACCATGCCATCGCGCAGATTGCGAGCTCTGCGCGGTGCCATGGCAGGGTAATTTGGAAGCACCCTCTGCAAAATGGGGTCAGTCAGCAGGATAGGCCAAAATTTATTCAAGACATCGCGCATTTCTGCCCAACGTGAGTTAAAGGTGGTAACAAATCTCACCTTTGGTTGTTTACGATCTTTTGGGGTGACCTGAAGTAATTGTTGTCGATTCACCTCTGATGCTCGATGTCGAGCTTTGCGTATGCTACGTTGGCTGTAACCCCTCTGAGTGAACCTATCTCCCAATTCGTCAGAACGAAGTTTGAGATCTTCTTCAGTAGAACAAATCTTTTTGACGCGTAAGAATTGGCCCACT
The DNA here is from genome assembly GCF_050947455.1 of Rhinoderma darwinii. Taxonomy (NCBI): domain Eukaryota; kingdom Metazoa; phylum Chordata; class Amphibia; order Anura; family Rhinodermatidae; genus Rhinoderma; species Rhinoderma darwinii. Next base: position 318,810,922 of record NC_134689.1, read on the forward strand.
GGAATCGCATCGATGGTATGTCGAGGGTGTGAGGAGGTGGCATGCAGTAGCGAATTAGTAGATGTCTCCTTCCGATGAAGATCTGTCTGTAAAAGACCGTTGACATCTTTCTGAATCAAAATATCCCAAAAATCAATGCTGAAATAACTCCATTTATATGTAAGTTTAATATTTAGGGAATTGCAGTTCAGAACATTAATAAAGGAAATGAGATCATCCGGAGTACCCTGCCAGATCATGAAAATGTCATCGATGAACCGTGCCCAAAACAGGACACGACTCATCAATGGCTCATGATCTGACAGAAAAAGGTCCCTCTCCCACAGCCCCAGGAACAGATTGGCATAAGAGGGTGCGCAAGCTGCCCCCATAGCCGTCCCCTGGAGCTGTAGGAAAAAGGAACCATTAAAGGTGAAAAAATTATGTTTAAGGATGAAATCTAAAAGAGACAAAATGAGCTGATAGGTCTCCTTTTCAATATTGCTCATCAATAAAAAATTTGCCACTGCATGCAAACCGTCCCTGTGTTGAATGCTGGTGTAGAGGGACTCAACATCACATGTGACCAATAAGTGGTCCGGATCCAGGTAGATCCCCTCGATCTTCAATAGTAAATCAGCCGAGTCGCGCAGATAAGATGGAAGACACTCCACCAGAGGTTTGAGATGGAAATCAATCCATTTACATGCCTTTTCGGTCAAACCCCCAGTACCCGAAATAATGGGCCTACCTGGCGGATTCTTTGCATCTTTATGGATTTTAGGCAACAGATACATTGTTGGTATGGTAGGTTCTAGCACATAGAGAGAGTCACTCAAAAGTTTCGTAATTGTACCACTCTCCACAGCGTCTTGTAAAATCTTGTGAAATTTCAGTCTGAAAGATGACAGGGGGTTAAAAGTAAGCTTTTGATAGCAGACAGCATGCCGTAATTAACGGTTTGCTTCATTAACATATGACTGACGTGGCCACAGTACTACATTTTTAATTATTGTACATCAATTTGTCATTTTCAATAAAGTCTTTTTCCATTTTCTTATATTTCTAGTTCATTGGCGTCTTTTTCTTTAGGATATATATATATATATATATATATATATATATATATATATATATATATATATATATATATATATCAGTTAGTTTGTGTGTTTATAAATAAATAAAAAATAAATAGTTGTTTGTTTAGTGTTAGTTACATTATGGCAAGGGAGTTCTTTAGCGCTGGGGAGGCATACGCCATGCTGTGGTCAGAGTCTGAGACCGCATCAGAGATGAAAATTCACTGAAGTGATAAATGAGTAAAATGTATAATTTTTATTTCATAGCTATCTAAAAACAGGGGTACAATCACCACTGTGAAAAGCCCAACCGTGTATTTAAAAACGTATTAAACACAATACTCCCAGTCCTAGTTCGTTTGCGAACCCTTTGTGACTGGGTATGTAAACAGAGATATCAAAATATGGAATCAGCGTATAACATTGGTAAAGCAGTGGTTTGGACCCTCGTTCACACAGGAGCCTGCGTTAACCGCACCAGATTCTCCCAATGTACAGATGCACAACAATGCCACTGCCCCAAACGCAAAAATCCCTCACTTCACCCGACCCTACGCGTTTCTATACTTATCATCAGGGGTCTGTCAGTCTGGCCAGGATGCCAGCGATATATCTTCAGCAGCAGGTATTCTACTGCACAACACGGAAGCATGCACGCATAGATGCCAGCGGCATGCTTCACTCTGGGACTCTGAGTCACTATGAACTGAATACTCCGCCCCCTGGCTCTGGCAGCATACATCAAACAGCCAATCACACTGGCCCAGCACATCCATGATGCTCAACCATGTGACTCCCGGCTGTCAGCTGACATACCCGGAAGTAACAATGTAAACAACACAGAGCATGCTGACTCAATGGGAGGCTGTAGAAGTATCTGTTTGCTACACAAAGCCTCATGCTATTCAAGGATGGAGTATAACACTATTAGGTTGGATATATGTTGCGGATCAGCTCAGGACCGCAATTGGACTACCACGATAGGAGCACCTACCCTGAAAATACATAATATATGGAGGGAAGAACGACGTAATTGTAAACCTCACATAAAACATATGACACACTCCTGGACTCAATTGCCATACCTGCTACTTATTGATTGATATATTACAAGTGACTACACTGGGACTAGGAATGCATTACCATACCCCCACCCAGAGGACCAAAAAAGCCCTATGACTTGATATGGATTGTATATTAAATAAAACAGGTATAATTTGTTTGCTCGTTTAAACCTTCAGGATGTACGCAAGCCAGTCTGTAGATCCATTGGGCCTCTTTACGCAGAATGAGATTATCCCAATCCCCTCCCCGTTTAGGAGGACGTACCAATTCAATTGCCTGAAATTTTAAACATTCTGCCCTGCCTTGATGTTTTGCATGCACATGTTTTGATATGGAAGTATCTCTTTCATTTGTAACATCTCCAACATGTTCCCTAATCCGGCGCCGAAACTGCCGTATCGTCTTGCCCACGTAATTCAGTGGGCACGGACATGTGATTAAATAGACAACTCCAGCCGTTTTGCAGTTCACAAAATCTCGGATATCATACTCAACCTTGGTGGTAACACTTTTGAATTTTTTTCCACTTTGAATGAAATCACAGGCTCTACAACTACCACATCTGTGTGTACCCGGTATCTGTCTGTCTAACCAAGTACCCTTTTGGATTATTGGATCAAAACAAATCTGCATCACCCTATCCCTGATGTTTTTACCTCTACGGAACGTGACTGAAGGCCATTGTGTTATCTGATCCGCCAAGTCCGCATCGGCTCCTAGGATACGCCAATACCTCTTGAGGATTTCCATGATCTCAGATTGTTTGGAGTCAAAAGTACCTATGAGCCTAGTGACCCTTTCCTCTTGATGTTGTCTAGGGACTAAAAGGCTCTGCCTATCTGCATCCCTCGCTCCCTCATAGGCCTTTCTAATTACCCCCTTAGGGAAACCCCTCTCCTTCAATCTGTTTGTGAGGTCATGTGCCTGTGACTCAAAATCGTCCATTGAACTACAATTTCGGCGTACTCTCATGAATTGGCCTCTGGGAATCCCACGTTTGAGGGGATAAGGGTGACAACTGTTCCATTGTAGGAAACTATTGGTTGCTGTCTCCTTTCGGTGTACTTTAGTACGTATTGTGCCTTCCTTAGTTTTAATTATCTTAAGATCTAAAAAAGATAATTCCTGATCACTGATTTCATATGTGAACCTGAGCCCTAAATCGTTTGTATTAAGGGCTGCCACAAAATTATTGAATTCCTCCACTGTGGAATTCCAGAGCAACAACACGTCATCAATATATCTAATCCAGATACCTATTGATGAAGTCCACTTGACAAATTTATCCCCAAAGACCACTGTCTCTTCCCACCAACCAAGAAACAAGTTTGCATACGTGGGAGCAGTGGGACTCCCCATTGCTGTACCACGTTGCTGATGTAAAATACGGTCTTCAAAGATAAAAACATTCCTTTCTAACACAAAGTGTAATAATTGCAAAACAAGCTGGTTATGAGCCACATATTGAGTGCCCCTAGATTTTAGAAAGTATTCCACTGCTTCACAGCCAAGTCTATGTGGAGTGGAGGAATACAAAGCCTCCACATCTAAACTCGCCAGAAATGTATTTTGTTCCAAAGTGATACCCTCAATTTGTTTTAAAACATCCATGGTATCACGTACATATGATGTGAGACCTAGCACAAACGGATGCAGCACCTGGTCTATATATGTACTCACATTCTGGGTTAGATTATTAATACCTGATACAATGGGTCTACCACGTAGGGGAGGATAGCCCTTGTGGATTTTTGGCAGGCTATAAAAGCATGCCATAATAGGAAATTGAGGAAATAGAAAGTTGAATTCGCTAGCACTGATCAAAGACCTGCTCTTTGCATCCCGCAGGATCCCTAAAAGCTCCTTCTTGAACACTGCTGTGGGGTTATCTTTTAGAATGGTGTAACAGTCAGGATTGAGCAATATGTCCTCACACATTTTCTTATAGTCTTCTCGACTCATAACCACAATGTTCCCACCCTTATCGGATGCTTTTAGAATGATATTACGTCTTTTTTCCAAAGTGGTAAGAGCTACACGTTCAGACCAAGACAGATTGTTATCAATGCCCCTCATATCCTGACTCAAAGCTTTGATCTCTTCACCCACCAAATCTACGAACAGATCTACGTTGGTAAAATCTCCCAATGGCGGCAACTTCCTACTTCTAGTTCTTAGATTAGTAAAAGGACCCAGTCCTGGGGTTCTACTTGATTCTTCAAGTAACCCTTCCAGTGCTTCTAGTCCTTCTAAATCAGATTCCTCTAGACCCATTTCCAGACATTTTTTCCTGTTGTAATGTTTGAAAAACGTAATCCATTTTAATTTACGAGCAAACAAATTAAAATCCTTGATTCAGGTAAATGAATCAAATTTTACTGTGGGGACAAATGAAAGTCCCTTCTCTAAAAGCATGATCTCAGATGGACTCAGATTATGTTCCGATAAATTAATTATTTGTAACTTATCCGTTCCTATTCCCTTTATAAATCCTTTTGTCCCCTCAGCATGTAGCGGGAAATGGGGGGATTGTTGGATAAAAAATTATTACTGCCACTGTTGGAAGAAGCTCTGGCTCGGCCTCTATTCCTACCTCTGGCACCTCCCCTAAATTTTTGTCTACCACCACCAGTCCCAGAGAATGGGCCTACTCTTTCAGAGTCTGTTGTTTCACTCTCAGATGTAGAGGGGTCAGATTCTCTTTGACCCCTATTTCCCTGCTGATGTTGTTGTTGTTGCTGATTAACAAAATCATAAGCTTTTTTCTCCCTAAATTCCTGCAGATCTCTCTGGAACTGGAAGTGCTTACGCTCTTTTAGATGACAAGTAAACCTCTCTAAGGATTGTTGCAAGGTTTTATCTTTTTTATCAAAACCTGGGGTATCACCCAGAGTCTTGACCGTCTCAATCTCTTTTTTCAGTTCCAGATGGCGTCAGAAATGGAACCTGTTGCAGGCAGTGACGATGATAGCATCACTTCAGGTTCATCTTCAGGGGACGTTATCCCTGACGCAGTTGAAACATGAAATACAAATTCTGTCCAAATGGATTACTTCCATTTATTTATTACTGACGACATCCTAAATAGGATTGTCCACGAAACTAATTTATATGCCGTTCAGTATATAAAAGGCAGAAACCTTTATCCACCCATGCCAGAGATTGGACGCCCACTAATTTGCAGGAATTTAATTTTTTGGGGCTCACCCTAAATATGGGTATTGTAAAAAAGCCCACCATTAGGTCTTACTGGTCAACAAGACCCGCCCAAGCCACCCCAGTATATTCTGCAGTAATGCCCAGGTCTCGTTGTGAGACAATAATGAGGTTCCTCCACTTCACTGACAATGCACAGGCCCCCCCCCCCCCCCAAGTACCAATGCAAACCGTGATCGGTTGTTCAGAATAAGACCACTGATAAATTTCCTCAATAATTTATTTCTGCAACTCTACACCCCTGAGCAGAATGTAAGTGTGGACGAATCCCTCCTCAACTTCTATGGAAGACTTAGCTTTCGCCAATATCTACCTTCCAAAAGGGCAAGATATGGTGTTAAGCTTTATAAATTGTGTGAAAGCGGGTCAGGATATACCACCGCCTTCAGAATATATGAAGGGCGGGACTGCTCAATAAATGTTCCTGGGTGACCCCCCCTGATCTTTCCCCCAGCAGCAAAAATGTGTGGGAGATAATGCAGCCTCTGCTTCACCATGGGTGCCGCCTGTACTGCGACAATTTTTATTTGAGTGTGCCCCTGTTTAGCCATTTGCATGCTGCAAGGACTGGGGCATGTGGTACCATGCGCCAAAACCGAATTGGTTTTCCGCAGCAATTAGTGGGGAAGCGCATGGTAAAGGGGGACTCCTGTGCTTATGCATCTGAAGAATTGCTGGCGGTCAGGTACAGGGATAACAAAGATGTGTATGTACTAAGCTCAATATATACCGCAGAAACAGTGGCAGTGAGGGAAGGGGGGGCGACATCGGACAAGCGCAAACCAGTGAGCGTGTCCAAATATAACAAGTACATGGCGCGGGTGGATTTAAGTGACCAGGTTTTACAGCCCTATTTAGTAAAACGCAAAACAAAAACCTGGTACAAAAAAGTGGCCATTTATCTTTTACAGGTGGCAATCCACAATTCATTTGTGCTCTACAAAAAAAACAGAGGCAGAGAAACATATCAGGAGAAAATTATTGAAGGCCTCATATTTGACATTCAGGACACCAGAGAATGCCCCCAGTCTGAGGATGTCAAGCGTCTGACTGAAAGACATTTCATCACTCGGATTCCCCCAACACCAACTAGAAGCAACCCCAAAAAAAAGTGCTGCATCTGCAGAAAAGACGGGCGCCGCAAAGATTCCCGATATTTCTGTCCCTCATATCCCTCGCAAACCAGGCCTGTGCATTCACCCATGTTTTAAAAAAAATACCACACTGTTCTGAATTATTAGATTTTAGTTAATTAGTTGAAAATATATTTGCCCTACATTACATTTTTATTTTTCCAATGATTTTACTCCAAGGGTGAGGGAGGGAATGGGTAGGGGGTGGATGTCATGTTTGCAGATTTTCTAAAGTTCATCTGCTGGATAGCTCCATTTGCATGAACCTGCAATTTCTTATTTTAGGAAACCCAAAAAAATGAATTCCCATTATACCCCTAGATGAATATTTTGGGATCTCTGCTTCAAGAGCAGATATTTTTGAAGTGTTATAGAAACTCTATTGAGTTTTGTAAAACCAGCTTTGAAAAAAGGTGATTTGTGAAATAAGCTTCTTCTATCGTAAGCCCTCCTAGATCTCTATGTGATAAATAAGGCACACATATTTGGTATCCCCATGCACAGGATCAGTGGCAGAACGTGAAAGGAGATGAATTTTGTCCGTGGTCTATACTGTGTGTGTAAAATGCTAGAATAAACTGACGCAATTACTAAATTCTTGCATTTTTTTTTCCAATTTTGCCCACTTTAAAGAAAATAATAAAAATAATGTATACTGACAAATGGCATTAAAACAAAGCCATATCTGTCCTTTACAAAAAAAAAGTGTAAAATTCAAAGATGAACTTTATTCGCCTGCAGAGTTATAATCATCTAAAGAAGCGCATAGCAAAATTGTGAAAATTTTCTCTGGTCATTTAGCTGTAAAACAGCCTAGTCCTTAACCAGTTAAAAGAGGAGAGAACAAAGTAAAGGTGATAACCGATTTTCTATCACAACTAAAACATCCTAGTTATGACAGTTTTTATTTTTACATTTTTTATAGCTAGCAGCCTTGTATCAATAGAACATAACTTGTATTACCGTATTTTTCGGACTATAAAACGCAGTTTTTAGCAGGAATAAATCTTGCTAAAAAGTCCCTGCGTCTTATAGTCCGCAGTCAAGGGACCTGGCATCGCCGGGCGCCATGATCGCTTCATTACTTAACCCCTTCCCGACCCATGACGTGCCGGCACATCATGGAGCGGGCGGGGGTGATGTAAGGAGCGGGCTCACGCGCTGAGCCTGCTTCATACACTGCAAGTGTCAGCTTCTGACACGCTGCTATAACGGCCAGGAACAGCAATTTCGCTGTTCCTGGCAGTTTAAAGGGCTTGTGCCATAAAACACATGTATCCCCTATCACAGGATAGGTGATACATGTGTGATCGATAAGGAGAACGGGACCGAAAGTTACCGTGAGCACTGCATGAGAAGCTATGACTTCCACGTTCTGTGTCCGGCAGCTTCATAGAGATGAATGGAAAGGCTCTCCATTGATCTCTATGGAGCTGCGGAACAGATAAGCCGGACACAGAACCTGGAAGTTCATGTTTCTCATGTAGCGCTTTGGGTGACTTTCGGTCCCCTGTCCTCCTTATCGCTGGGGGTTCCCAGCGGGCAGACCCCCAGAGATCTCACATGTATTGTATGGCGACCGCGGCGTTTATAGGGGTTTTTCTATGAAGGACATTTATGACATATCCTTTGGCTATGTCATAAATGTCAGATAGATGCAGGTCCCACCTCTGGGACCCGCACATATCTCTAGAACGGGGCCCCTAAACCCCGTTCTAGCTTTCTGTGCTCTCCCGGCCACTTGATTGCATGTGAGGTTACTGAAACAGCGTAACTTGCTGAGCTACGCTGCTTCCGTATCTTCCATAGAACTGAACAGTAGTTACGGAAACAGCGTAGCTCGCATGCTACGCGGCTTCCGTAACTGCCATTCACTACTATGGGCGTTAGGGAAACAGCGTAGCTCAGCGAGTTACACTGTTTCAATAACTCCACTTGTAACCAAGCTGGTTTATGTCCCCTAGGGGAATTAAAAAAATGTGTAAAACAAAAAAAAAAATGTTAGATACATTTTCAGGAGTGTAAAAAAAATATATATATATTAAAAGTTGAAAAAAAAAAAACAACCTTTTCCAATTTTTCCCCAAGCACAATGTAAAAAATAAAATAATTTGGTATCACTGCGTCCATAAAAGTTCCATCTATTACAATATACAATTATTTAACTCGCACGGTGAGTTTAAAAATGTAAAACATCAAAATAGTTTTTTGATCACCTTAGCACTTAACCCCTTCCCGCCATTTCACGTACAGTTACGTCATGGGAGATGGCCTTTTCCCGCATCTCCACGTAACTGTACGTGATGGAGATGAAGCTGGCTCAGGAGCTGAGCCAGCGACATCACCGTCGGGTGACAGCTGTATGTTACAGCTGGCACCCTGAGGTATCGGCTAGGACCGGAGCTAGCATCCGATCTGGCCGATTAACCCCTCACATGCTGCGTTCAATAGAGATCGCAGCATGTGAGGAGTTTATAGCCACCGGCACCCCAGCAACGTGATCGCTGGGTTGCCGGTGGCTGCAAAGGCGATCGGAGGGCTAATACTTACCTCCAGGTCTGCCTGTAACGGAATCCTCCTATGCCCCGTCGTCGGCGGGGCCCAGGAGGCTTCCGGTACCATCGGCAAGAAGCTGAGCCGGCGTCATCCGCAGTAGGTGTCCGCTGTATGTTACAGCGGACACCCCGATCTATCGCCAGGAACCGGAGCTAGCTCCGATTCCTGGCATTAACCCCTTCAATGCAGCGATTCAATGCAATCGCTGCATCAAAGTGGTTTGTATGCAATCGGCAGCCTTGCCATACGATGACAAGGCTGGCGACTGCTACTATGGCAACAGGATGCCTAACAATGGCTTCCTATCTGCCATTACGTTAGCCGATTAGGCCCCGCCCGGAGGCGGAGTCTGATCGGCTTGCTGTCAGTGAACAACTGACAGTTCTAATACATTGCACTACATAGGTAGTGCAATGTATTAGAACATCAAACAAAGAGTTGGACCTTCAAGTCCCCTAGTGGGACTAAAGAAAAGTGTAAAAAAAAGTGTAAAAAATACAATAAAAGTTTCAAATAATAACACAAAACACAATCGCCCTTTTTCCCTTATCAAGTCATTTATTATTGAAAAAAATAATAAAGCCATACATATTTGGTATCGCTGCGACCGTAACGACCTGAACTATAAAAATATTATGTTATTTATCCCGCGCAATGAATGCCGTAAAAAAAATAACTAAAAAATACTGACATAATTGCTATTTTTTGGTCACTGTGTCTTCCAAAAATTGAAATAAAAAGTGATCAAAAAGTCGCATGGACCTAAAAATGGTACCTATAAAAACTATAACTCGTCTCGCTAAAAACAAGCCCTCATACAGCTCCGTCGACGAAAAATGTAAAACCATTATGGCTCTCACAACTTGGCGACAGAAAAAAATCCATTCTCTTTACAAAAGTTATTTTATTGTGCAAAAAGTTGTAAAACATAAAAAGTGCTATAAATTGGGTATCACCGGAATCGGACTGACCCGCAGAATAAAGGTAACGTGTAATTTATAACGCATGGTGAACGCTGTATAAAAAGAACTAAAAAAATATGCCAGAATTGCTGTTTTTTGGTCACCTTGCCTCCCAAAAAAAAAAGGATAACAAGTGATCAAAAAGTCGCATGTACCCCGAAATGGTACCAATAAAAACTACAGCTCGTCACACAAAAAAAACCCAGCCCTTATACCACTACGTCTATGAAAAAATAAAATTAGTCAAGGCACCAATAAGCCAGGAAATAAAAATATGCAGTTGTGCCGGCCCGAGGGGAACGTTTCTTCTGTTTGAAGTGGCGATTTATCAAGGCTCCTAAAATTAGGGAACCAGGAAGGGGAGGGCCAATCATATCTGCTGAAAGTGAGGGTGCCCGTATTATACCAGGACAACACTTTCCCAGCAAAATTCCCCAAATTTCAAAGGTGTGTGTGGACCAAAAGGGGAATAAGACCATTTATTAGTGCGACACCAGCCTGTGCAGAAAGGATTGTGTCACAGCGTAACACACATCTATGGATTATTTTATTGTTTTTTTTACCCCACTATACCACCTGATTAAGCCCCTTATATACTCCGCCCGCCTTACATGTACCCCCACATTATAAACGGAAACACCAGTAAGACTCCAAACAAAACTACTACAAGCAAAATCCACGCTCCAAAAGCCAAATGGCGCTACCTCCCTTCTGAACCCTACAGTGTACCCAAACATCAGTTTTACTTCCACATATATGGCATCGCCATACCCGGGAGAACCCTTTTAACAATTTTTGGGGTGTGTGTCTCCAGTGGCACAAGCTGGGCGCCACATATTGGCATATCTATTGAAAAAACATTTTCACTCTGCAACATCGAGTGCACACCAATTTCTGCCAATCACCTGTGGGGTTAATATGCTCACTACACCCCTAGGTGAATACCTTGAGGGGTGTAGTTTCCAAAATGGGGTCACTTCTGGGGGGGATCCACTGTTTTGGTCCCACAGGGACTTTGCAAATGCGACATAGCGACCAGAAACCAATCCAGCAAAATCTGTAATCCAAAAGCCAAATGGCGCTCCTTCCCTTCTGAGCCCTACTCTGTGCCTAAACAGCAGTTTATGACCACATATGTGGTATTGCCGTACACAGGAGAAGTTGCTTTACAAGTGTTGGGGTGCTCTTTTTCATTTATTTGTTGAGAATATGAAACATTTTCAGCTAAAACTACGTCTTATTGAAGAAAAAGGATTTTTTTTATTTTCACTGCCCAATTCTAATAAAATCTATGAAACACCTGTGGGGTCAAAATGCTCACTACACCCCTAGATGAATTCCTCAAGGGGTGTAGTTTCGTGAATTGAGTCACTTTTGGGGAGTTTCCACTGTACTGGTACCTTAGGAGCTTTGCAAATGTGACATGGTGTCAAGAAACCAATCCAGCAAAATCTGTGCTCCAAAAGCCAAACGGCACTCCTTCTCTTCTGATCCTTGCCGTATGCCCGAACAGCAGTTTATGACCACAAATGGGGTATTGCCGTACTCCAGAGAAGTTGCTTTACAAATGTTGGGGTTCTTTTATTCCTTTATTTGTTGAGAAAATGAAAAATGTTGAGCTAAAGCTACGTCTTATTGGAAAAAAAGGATTTTTTTTTATCTTCACTGCCCAATTCTAATAAAATCTATGAAACCCCTGTGGGTTCAAAATGCTCACTACACCCCTAGATGGATTCTTCAAGGGGTGTAGTTTCCTAAATGGAGTCACTTTTTTGGTGTTTTCACTGTTTTGGTCCCTTAGGGGCTTTGCAAATGCGACGTGGTCTCCGCAAACCATTCATGCTAAATTTGAGCTCCAAAAGCCAAATGGCGCTCTTTCCCTTCTAAGCTCCGCCGTGTGTCCAAACAGCCGTTTATGACCACATGCGGGGTATTGTTTTACTCGGGAGAAATTGCTTTACAAAAGTAGTGGTGCATTTTCTCCTATTAGTCCTTGTGGAAATTAGAAAAAATTAGCTAAACCTACATTTTCTTTGAAAGAATGTAGATTTTCATTTTCACGGCCTACTTCCAATAATTTCTGCAAAAAACCTGCGGGGTCAAAATGCTCACTATACCCCTAGATAATTTCCTCAAGGGGTATAGTTTCGAAAATGGTGTCACTTTTGGGGGATTTCCACTGTTTTGGTGCCGCAAGAGCCTTTCAAACCCGACATGGAGCCTAAAATATTTTCTAATAAAAAGGAGGCCCCAAAATCCTCTAGGTGTTCCTTTGATTCTGAGGCCTGTGCTTCAGTCAATAAGTGCACTAGGGCCACATGTGGGGTATTTCTAAAAACTGCAGAATCTGGGCAATAGATATTGAGTTGCATTTCTCTGGTAAAACTTTCTGTGTTACAAAAAAAATAGATGAAAAATGAATTTCTGCAAAAAAAAAAAAGAAATTTGAACATTTCACATCTACTTTGCCTTAATTCCTGTGAAACATCTAAAGAGTTAAAGAGGCTCTGTCACCAGATTTTGCAACCCCTATCTGCTATTGCAGCAGATAGGCGCTGCAATGTAGATTATAGTAACGTTTTTATTTTTTTAAAAACGAGCATTTTTGGCCAAGTTATGACCATTTTTGTATTTATGCAAATGAGGCTTGCAAAAGTACAACTGGGCGTGTTGAAAAGTAAAAGTACAACTGGGCGTGTATTATGTGCGTACATCGGGGCGTTTTTACTTCTTTTACTAGCTGGGCGTTCTGACGAGAAGTATCATCCACTTCTCTTCAGAACGCCCAGCTTCTGGCAGATCACGCTGTGACGTCACTTCCCCAGGTCCTGCATCGTGTCAGACGAGCGAGGACACATCGGCACCAGAGGCTACAGTTGATTCTGCAGCAGCATCAGCGTTTGCAGGTAAGTAGCTACATCGACTTACCTGCAAACGCCGATGCTGCTGCAGAATCATCTGTAGCCTCTGGTGCCGATGTGTCCTCGCTCGTCCGACACGATGCAGGACCTGTGAGTGACGTCACAGCGTGATCTCTCAAGAACACGCTGTGTCTGCACTGCCAGAAGCTGGGCGTTCTGAAGAGAAGTGGATGATACTTCTCGTCAGAACGCCCAGCTACTAAAAGAAGTAAAAACGCCCCGATGTACGCACATAATACACGCCCAGTTGTACTTTTACTTTTCAACACGCCCAGTTGTACTTTTGCAAGCCTCATTTGCATAAATACAAAAATGGTCATAACTTGGCCAAAAATGCTCGTTTTTTAAAAATAAAAACGTTACTGTAATCTACATTGCAGCGCCTATCTGCTGCAATAGCAGATAGGGGTTGAAAAATCTGGTGACAGAGCCTCTTTAAGAAACTTTCTAAATGCTGTTTTGAATACTTTGAGGGGTGAAGTTTTTAAAATGGGGTGATTTATCGAGGGTTTCTAATATATAAGGCCCTAAAATCCACTTCACAACTGAACTGGCACCTGTAAAAATAGCCTTTTGAAATTTTCTTGAAAATGTGAGAAATTGCTGCTAAAGTTCTAAGCCTTGTGATGTCATAGAAAAATAAAAGGATGTTCAAAAAACGATGCCAATCTAAAGTAGACATATGGGTGATGTTAATTAGCAACAACTTTGTGTGGTATTACTATCTGTCTTACAAGCTGATACATATAAATTTAGAAAAATGCTAATTTTTGCAATTTTTCGCTACATTTTGGTGTTTTTCACAATTAAATACTTAAAGGCAATGTGTTGCCAGAAAAACATGTTTTTTTTTTAAAATTAAACATTTAGTGTGTGGGTGATTAAACATTGTTCAAATTTTTTTTATTTTTTTCACGAGTCAGGAAATATTATAAATTGGATTCAATTGGATTCAAATTTATAGTATTTACCATTTCTGGTCACTAGATGGAGCCATTCCCAAAAATATGTGGTAAAGCAACCACATAGCTTTTCTGCTGCAAAATTGGGTAAAAAGCCCTCGCTCTAGTGAGCTCTCAGCATCCCCCCCTCCTTTATCCTGGCTAGTGCCGGGATAAACGAGGGGTTTGAACGGTGTAACCTCCTACACTGTGTGTCGCCATTTTTTGAGCTAACACACAGTGTAGTAGGTTTACATACAGTAGTAAACACACACAAACACGAACATACATTGAAATCTCTTACCTGCTCCTGCAGCCGCGGCTCCCTCCGGCCCGTCCGCTCCGTTTGCTGCCGCTGGTCCAAGTGCACAAATCCGGAAGCCGCGACCGGAAGTAGTAATATTACTGTCCGGCCGCGACTTCCGGTCCACAGGAAAATGGCGCCGGACGGCGCCAATTTCGAATTGGACTGTGTGGGAGCGGCGCATGCGCAGTTCCCACACAGACGCCGTACACTGAAGTCAATGGGACGGGAGCCGTTCGCAGTCCCTATGGGACTGTGGCTGCCGTATTCCATGTCTGTATGTGTCGTTAATCGACACAGACAGAAATGGAACAAAAAATGGCAGCCCCCATAGGGAAGAAAAAGTGTAAAAATAAGAAAAAGTAAAACACAAACACACAAATGAATATAAACGTTTTTAATAAAGCACTAACATCTTTAACATATAAAAAAATAATTTGTGATGACACTGTTCCTTTAATGTATCGAGCAAATTTTGCCAGTAACATAAAGTCCAATGTGTCACGAGAAAACAATCTCAGAATCGCTTGGATAGGTAAAAGCATTCCGGAGTTATTACCACATAAAGTGAAACATGTCAGATTTGAAAAAATTGGCTGTGTCCTGAAGGCCAAAACAGGCTGTGCCTTTGAAGGGGTTAAAAAATGAAATAAAAAAAAAAAAGTAATCAAAAAAATCATATGTACCAAAAAATGGTAGCAATAAAACTACAGCTCGTCCCGCAAAAAATAAGCTCTCACAACGCTCAATCGATGAAAAAAATATAAAAAAAGTTTTGGCTCTCAGAATGTGGTGAAACAGAATAAATTATTTTTTAAGAAATAATTTTTTTTGCCTATTTCCTGTTGTCTAAAACCTGGGTGCGTCTTATGGTCAGGTGCGTCTTATAGTCCAAAAAATACGGTATATGATTAATATGAATACTTAAACTTTACTAAAATTATTTTTAAAGTAAATATGCAACAAGCTAGGCATTTAATACAATATTATTAATATATAATATTTTTACTTTGAAGCCGAAGTTTGACACGGTACATACCTACCGACTCGACAACTCAGACTTCACAGCCCTGCCTGAGACAATTGGGAAGTTGATACAGCTAGCTTAGCATGTTTAGTTGGAATGTTCAGGGCATCTCGCGGGTCTCTGACCTATTTGACGGCCTGCAACTTCACTCTTTTACAGAACTCCAAAATCAATATGAGATTCCTAAAAATCTACTTTACAAATATCTATAAATCCACCAACTAATTAAATCTCACTAGCCAATGCAAAACCGATTCCCCATCTCATTTACAAAGGTTTGTGGACACCACGCAGTCAATCTTGAGGGGCTTGTCCTTGGCATATATATCTCCGGCGCTCGATGAATCTCCATGATGATTTAAATATTACTTTCCAATTGAGAAATATAAGGGTCAATCCTTCACTATGGCTCTTTTGGATTTACATTTGACTGATATCCCCTATGGGTACAGGTGACCTGTAGGTCATATTTATCGCTACTAGGTATTATTTAGCTAAAGCCTGGAAGTCGGCCTTAGCTTTAAACAAGCTGGAAATACTCAATAGAGTATTTCTACAGTTCCAGTATGAACTGCATTTTGCTACTTCTAAAAGACATAAATCTGCTTGTGTGTTTAAATGGACTTTCTGGATGGATGTGCCTCATGTCCGCCTTCTCCTCCGCAAACACCAAATTGACCTAACATCATATTGAACTTATCTCTCATATCCGATAGGTTGTGACTGTCCTTACTGTACTGTGCATTGTTTTTGTGCTGTTCTCATCCACCACATGGTTATTACAGATCTTTTTCTGTTTGTTTTACTTTTTCTTTGACACTTCAATTGTTTCTTTATTAATGGAAACCAAGCACTTTTTTCTTTGTATATGGAGATAGATATGTACCCCATGAAATGGAGTAATTTTAGATTTTATAATAAAAAATTTACTGAAGCACAATATAAAAGTGTATCGATGACAACTGAAAGATGAGCATTCAGTTGTAAGAAAAAGTAAGTGAACCATTAGGAATACCTAGTTTCTTCATGGATTACTAATGAAATGTGGTCTGATTGTTAGGGCTTGTCCACATGTAACGAAATTGTTGCAGGAAATTTCTGCAGCAATTCCACAAAAATGAGCAGAAATTACGCTGCGTAAAAACCGCAACATTTCCTGCGATTTTTATGGCAGAAAATGGTGCGGAATTTGCTGCATTTTTCTCAATGCAGGGAGATGGTGAAATCTCCACTAAAAAACGCAGAAATTAAGTCCACTTTCCGCAGCAGGAATGGACATGCTGCGGTACAAAAAATATGCACTGCAGATGAAATTCTGCAAGGAAATTTTCCGCATTGTGTGGATGAGATTTGTTAAATCTCCCCCACTTTGCTGCTACTGTATTCTGCTGTGTATTTTCCGTCCGCAATTCCGGACGAAAAATATGCCGCAATTCCGCTACATGTGGACAAGCCCTTATAGTCACAATTATAGAGAAACACAATCTAACTAAACTAATAACACTCAAAACAGTTGTACTGTTCATGTCTTTATTGAGCACATTGAGTCAACACTCACAGTGCAGGGATAAAAATTTAACCCTTGAATTTACTAACCTGTAAATACCCCTTTAGCAGAAATCACCTCCACCAAAAGCTTCCTGTAGCTGCAAATAAGATTTGCACAATGTTCAGGAGGAATTTTGGACCATTCCTCCCTAGAAATGTGTTTCAGTTCATCAATATTTCTTGGATGCGTGCAGAGCCCTCTTCAGGTCATGCCACACCATCTCAATAGGGTTAAGGGGGTATTCCCAACTTAGACATTTAAGGCATATCCACAGGATATGCCACAAACGTCTGATAGATGCAGGTCCCAGCATCCAGACGGACACATGCGCGCGACTCTCTCCATTCTGTTCTACGGGACATACGAAAACACCTGAGCAGCGCTTGTCCGGCTTTTTCCATAACTCTCATAAATCATACTTTAATTGATTTACTTGTGTGTTTTGGATCATTATCTTGTTGCATCACCAAACGTGAGAAGCCCCAAACCATGCTGCTCCCCTCGCCATGCATTACAGCTGGGATAAGATTTTGTTGTGCAGTTTTTTTCCCCTCAAAACAGTGTTGTGCATTTGTGATTAAAAGTTCCACATTGGGCCGTATTGTTTTTTTTTGCAAGCAGCTGTTTCCTTTGCGGTGTCCTTCCATGAACTCCATTCTTGTTCACTGTTTTTCGAATAGTGGTGTAAAGGATCTGCCAGACACAGCTTCTATGTCGACGCCCGTGGGTAATCAGTCTGCACCTGCTCCTATGTCTGTGAGACTGACTCCATCTTCCACCACTCAGGATGGCAGGCTTAGGAGTGGGAGAGCCTATCACAGCCTGGCCAGACGGAGCTAGCTCCCGCCCACTGTCTATTTATACCTGCCTTTCCTGTTCCTCCTTTGCCTGTGATTCTGCTCTGCTTGTTTCCTGGCTCTGCTGCTGCTGCTGCTTGAACTACTGATCCTCTGCTTGTTATTGACCTTGGCTTACTGACCTCTCTCCTGCTCAGTGTTTTGTACCTCATGCACTCCTGGTTTGACTCGGCTCGTTCACTACTCTGGCTGCTCACGGTGTCTCCGTGGGCAGCTGCCCCGTTTCCCTAGCTTCTGTGTACCCTTGTCTGTCGTGCACTTACTGAGCGTAGGGATCGTCGCCCTGTTGTACCCCGTCGCCTAGGACGGGTCGTTGCAAGTAGGCAGGGACTGAGTGGCGGGTAGATTAGGGCTCACCTGTCTGTCTCCCTACCCCGTCATTACAAGTGGACACATGAACAGAGGTTTTTGCAGTTTGAGTCTTCAGTGGGTCTTTTGCTGTTAGCCTTTTTGTTCTTTCTCACCTCTTTCATGATTGCCTCTTGGAGTCATCTAATTTTAGCAATTCTTTTGTAGCCTTTTCCAGCCTCATGCGTCTCTATAAAAAGTTTTCTGAAAGTAGTTTTCTTTGAGGCATGATTCACACTTACAAATCTTTCTTGAGAAGAACAGATTTGTAAGTCACCAGGCGTTGTGTGCCTTTATTTAATGGGCAAAGAACCTGTGAAACCCACACTTCCAATTTAATCTCCTAAATTGAAACCTGTTTTGCCCATTCGCTCTTGGAGAAGTCATTAACACAGAGGTTCACTTCCTTTTTCTCCCTGCACTGTGGATGTTTACTCAATGTGCTCAATAAAAAGACTTCGATAACAATCTGACCACATTAGAAGTCCGGGTGATTTTTCCTGCAACTGTAGAAGGAACCGCATTGGGACATTGCTCACGTACGGTCAGCAATATGTTCAAGATGATTTTTAGAAAAAATAATTATTGATTCCATTATGTTTTAGAGAGTAAGGCTGGGTTCACACACCCTATTTACGGACGTAATTCAGGCGTTTTAACCTCGAATTACGTCCGAAAATACGGCACCAAAGCGTCGGCAAACATCTGCCCATTCATTTGAATGGGCTTTACGATGTTCTGTGCCGACTGTCATTTTTTTTACGCGCCGCTGTCAAAAGACGGCCGCGTCAAAGAAGTGCCTGTCACTTCTTGAGACGTAATTGGAGCCGTTTTCCATTGACACCATGGAAAAACAGCTCCAATTACGTCCATAATGGACGCAGCGAAAAGCGGCTGCACTTGCCATTACGTCTGAAATGCCGGAGCTGTTTTCTCCTGAAAACAGCTCCGTAATTTCAGCCGTAACGGAGGCTGCCGTGTGAACATACCCTAAAGCTAATTCAATGGTATGGAGGCATCTGAGTTCCCCTGTTGTAAAAAAAACATTCAAGACAAGTCCTGATAAATTGCTGGCAGGATAGGAGAAATAAAAAAAAAAAGTAATGAATATGGTGACACAAACACACCCTCTCCCCTGAAAAAAATGAGGAATCGCTGTTCTTTTCCCATTCCACACCTCAAAGATTTTTTTTGCAGTTTCCTAGTACATTATATGGTACAATAAATGGTGTCACGAAAAACTATAACTCGTCCTGCAAAAATAAAGCTCATATACCGGTTTTATCGACGAAAAAATAGAAAAGTTGCGGCTTTTGGAAGGTGGAAGAAAAAAATGAAAATGAAAATCCGAAAAATGGCTGCGGAGGGAAGAGATTAAAGCAGACCCAGTTAAGCCACAGGGGCTGCCTCTTTGATATTCATTTGCCATTCCCTATACAATACTGGACTCTGACGGAAATATCACATTATATCAATAATTCTAACCTAAGGGTATATTCACACGCGGCAGATTCGTTGCAGACAATTCCATAACAAAATTCATGTACATGGTGCAAATTTGACACATGCAAACATACCCTAATACTGCTGCCAGATACATGAATGACTGTGCCAGTTCCTGACAGCAGACATAAGGGTATGTTCACACGGCCTAATCAGAAGCAGAATGCCTCCAAACATCTGCCCATTGATTTCAATGGTAAAACGGCGTTCTGTTCCGACGGAGCGTTTTTCGCTGTGTTTTTTTACGCGTAAAAAAAACGGCTGCGAAAAAGAAGTGCAGGACACTTCTTGGGACATTTTTGGAGCCGTTTTCCATAGACTCTAGTGAAAAAAGCTCCAAAAACGGCCGTAAAAAACGCTGCGAAAATCGCGAGTGGCACAAAAAACAACTGAAAATCAGGAGCTGTTTTCTCTTGAAAACAGCTCCGTATTTTGAAACGTGTTTGATTCTGCGTGTGAACATACCCTAAGGGTACATCTGGCAGCAAAATTAAAAGATTTTTCCAGCTCACTGGTGTCCAGCGTATTCGGTGCACGGACCTCGCCCTGGCCCAGGCGTCTTCCACAGCAGCAAACAAAAGGTATGATCCAGCATTTCATGAAGAAATCTCAGGACTTTATTGTATAAAAATGCACCCAACACAAAGACAAAGGACCAGTACGCTTATGCTTTTCAAACGCCAACTGCGTTCTTAGTCATAGCACCTGGTCAAAAGGACAACATACCATTCCAAATGGATCAGCACCAATCACAGTGCCAACGCCCGGAGACATTAGACTGTTGGTGAATTCTAATGGCATCACCTGTTATATCCTACAAAAACACAGCACAGCACAATATCTACTCCTGACGAAGCTACGTGGAAACGCGCGTTGGAGCCTAGGAGCACAGACTTTCTCAACAAGTTTCCCCACCTGCCAAATTGCAGTTACAGTATTGTTGTTGCTTTGTCCTGCTGGATGGTCATTGCACTTGTTACTTATTTGAATAGGGCAAACTATAGGTCCACAGTACTGGATATTGCAGGGACACTAGCCACCATGTTATCCATACATGTGTATGCTTGCTGCTCTAGTTGGTCACATGTTAAACTCAGTAGTAACCTTGACTCAAAGATTCCATGCTGTGCCATGCTCCCAATTATTAACCCCTTCCTGACATTTGTCGTATGGATACGTCATGGAAAGCCAGTGCTTCCCACAATTTGCCGTATACATACGACAAATGGTGGACACTGGCTCAGAAGAGTCGGTGCCACCATCCCCGGGTGTCAGCTGTATGTTACAGCTGACACCCTGCTGTAATGGCAGGGACCGAAGTTAGCTCCGATCTGCGCCATTAATCCCTTAAATGCAGCGGTCAAAAGCAATTGCTGCATTTAAGGTGTTTGCAGCTCATCGCCAACCCAGCAATGAAATTGCCGGGGGCAGCAATGGCAACCGGAGGCTGGACCTCGGTCTGCCTAGTATGGAGGCTGGCCTCTCGGTCTGCCTAGTATGGAAGCCTTCCAGGCCCCTCCCGAAGGCTGGACCTAAAAAGGCTTCCGTAGACGACGGAAAGATGGCGCCAGCTCAGGAGCTGAGCTGGGGTCATCAGTGGTGGATGCCAGCTGTATGTTACAGCTGGCACCCACCTGTAATGGCAGGAACCGGAGCTAGCTCCGATCCCTGCCATTAACCCCTTAGATGCAGCGATCGCTGCATCTTAGATCTTGGCAGCAAATCAGCAGCCCTGAATTCGATCGCAGGGCTGCCAACTGCTGCTATGGCAACAGGAGGCCTAACCATGGCCTCCTGCTCTGCCATTATGGAAGCCGATTAGGTTCCGCCCAGAGGCGAAGCCTAATCGGCTTGCTGTCAGTGAACGACTGACAGATCTAATACATTGCACTACATAGGTAGTGCAATGTATTAGAAAATAAATCAGACAGTTGGACCTTCAAGTCCCTTAGTGGGACTAAAACTAAGTGTAAAAAAGTTATAAAAAATATAAACGTTTCAAGTAATAAAATAAAAACACAATCGCCCTTTTTCCCTTATTATTGAAAAAAATAAATAGACCATACAAGTTTGGTATCACCGCGACCGTAACAACCTGAATTATAGAAATATTATGTTATTAATTCCACGCGGTGAAAGGCGTAAAAAAAAAGCGTAAATAAATTAAAAAACAATGACAGAATTTATTTTTTGGTCACTTTGCCCTACAAAAATTTGAATAAAACGTGATCAAAAAGTCGCATGTATCCAAAAATAGCACCTATTAAACCTATAGCTCGTCTCGCAAAAAACAAGCCCTCATACAGCTCCATCAATGAAAAAATGTAAACATTATGGTGTCAGAAATAATAAATGTTTTACAAAAGTAATTTTATTGTGCAAAATGCAGCAAAACATAAAAAAGTGCTATCAATTTGGTGTCGCCAGAATCGTACTGACCCGCAGAATAAAGTTAACATGTAATTTATAACGCATGGTTAACGCTGTATTAAAAAAAATAAAAACCTATGCCAGAATTCCTACCCCAAGATGGTACCAATAATAACTACAGCTCATCCCGCAAAAAAAGCCCTCATACCACTACGTCTATGGTAAAACTAAAATGAGTTAAGGATCCAATAAGTCAGGAAATAATAAATATGCAGTAGTGCAGGCCCGAGGGGTACAATTCTTCTGTTTCAAGAGGCAATTTATCAAGGCCCTAAAATTAGGGAACCAGGAAGGGTGGGACCCAAACATATCTGCTGGAAGCGACGGTGCCCGTATTATACCAGGACGACACTTTCCCAGCAAAATTCCCAAAACTGCAAAAGTACAGAGTGTGTACCAAAGGGGGGATAAGAAAGGACGCCATATATCACAGTGCGACACCGGCCTGTGCAGAAAGGATTGCTTCACAGCGTAACACACATCTATGGATTATTTCATTGTTTTGTTTTACCCCATTATACCACCTGTCTATGCCCCTGATGTACTCTGCCCACCTTACATGTATCCCCACATTATAATTGAAAACACAAGCAATACTCAAACACAAACTACTACCAAGCAAAATCCATGCTCCAAAAGCCAAATGGCACTCCCTCCCTTCTGAGCCCTACAGTGTGCCCAAACAGCTGTTTACTTCCACATATATGGCATCGTCATACCCGGGAGAACCCTTTTAACAATTTTTGGGATGTGTGTCTCCAGTGGCATAAGCCGGGCACTACATATTTGGCACTGAAATGGCATATCTAGGGAAAAATGAAAATTTTTACTTTGAACCATCCGCAGCGCATTCATTTATGGAAAAGACCTGTGGGATGAAAATGCTCACTACACCTCTTAATAAATGCATTGAGGGGTGTGGTTTCCAAAATGTGGTCACTTCTCAGGGGTTTCTTTGATTATTTCACATCAGAGCCTCTGCAATTGTGAACCAATAATTTGTAAATCGACAAATTCTGCCTCAATTTCGCATGGTGCTCTTTCAATCCTGAGCCTGGTCGAATGTCCAGGCAAACGATTAGGGCCACATGTAGGGTGTTTCTAAACCTTGAAACACATCATAATAAATAGAGAGCTGTCTGTTCATAGTGGCACAAGCTGGGAACCACATATTGGCATATCGATGGGAAAATTCCCATTCTCTGCAACATCGAGTGCACACTAATTTCTGGAAAACACCTACGGGGTTAACATGCTCACTATACTCCTAGGTGAATACCTTGAGGGGTGCAGTTTCAAAAATGGAGTCACTTTTGGCTAGTTTCCATTGTACTGGTACCTTAGGGGTTTTGCAAAAGCGACGTGGTGCCAAGAAACCAATCAAGCAAAATCAGCACTCCAAATGCCAAATGGCGCTCCTTCACTTCTGAGCCCTGCCGTGTGCCCAAACAGCAGTTTATGCCCATATATGGGGTATTTCCGTAGTCCAGAGACATTGCTTTACAAATGTTTGGTGGGGTTTTTTTGTTTTTTTTAGCTAAAACGACATCTTATTGGGGAAAAAAGTAATTTTCCATTTTCACATCCAATTTCTAATAAAATCTATTAAGGATCTGTGGGGTCAAAATGCTCACTACACCCTTAGATGAATTCCCTGTGGTTATAGTTTCCAAAATGGGGTCTTTTTTGGGGTGTTTCCTTTGTTTTGGCATCACAAAACCTCTTCAAATCTGACATTGTGCTTAAAATATTTTCTAATAAAAATAAGGCCCCAATGTCCTCTAGGTTCTCCTTTGCTGCTGAGGCCTGTGTTTCAGTCCATTAATACGCTAGGGCCACATGTGGAATATTTCTAAAAACTGCAGAATCTGGGCAATAAATATTGAGTTCCATTTCTATGGTAAAACCTTCTGTCTTACAGGAATTTTTTTTATTAAGTATGGATTTCTGCAACAAAATAAAATTTGCATATTTCACCTCTACATTGCTTTAATTCTTGTGTAACGCCAACAGGGTTAAAAAAATAAATTTAAATGCTGTTTTGAATACTTTGAGGGGTGAAGTTTTAAAAATGGGGTGACTTATGCGGGTTTGTATTGTATAGGCACCTCAAAGCCACTTCAGAACTGAACTGGTTCCTGTAAAAATAGCCTTTTGAAATTTTCTTGAAATTTCTGCTAATGTTCTAAGCCTTGTAAGGGTAAGGCCACACGGTGCAGTCACGGTGCATTTATGTTGCGTTTTTAAACTGCAGCAAGTCATTTTTCAATAGAAGTCAATGGTGAAATTCGCGTTATGGACAGACTGCTGCTATTATATTACAATGTGTTTTTTGTGCAGTTAGCTGCATCTTCATAATGTCCGTCCGCATGCGGTTAAAGGGGTTTTCCGGAAGTAAAAAATTACAGTAATTTAAATTAAACAATGAAAAATATATAACTTTAAAATGTACTTACGTTTGATCAGATGGCTGTAGCGTCGTATATCCTCTTCCGTCACCGCCCCCTTAGTAATGCAAAATTGTTTCGTTATTTATCCCGCGCGGTGAACGCCGTAAAAGAAAATAATAATAAACCGTATCAAAATCACAATTGTTTGGTCACTTCACCTCCCAAAAAATTTATTAAAAATAGATCAAAAAGTCGCATGTACCTAAAAATGGTAATGATTGAAACTACAGTTCGTTACGCAAAAAATAAGTCCTCGCACGGCTTTCCTGAAGGAAAAATAATAAAGTTCTAGCTCTTAGAATAAGGTAACACAAAAATTATTTTTTACAAAACGGATTTTATTGTGCAAACGCCATAAGACATAAAAAAACTATAAACATCTGGTGTTACCGTAAGGCCGGGTTTACACCAGCATGTGCGTTTTGCGCAAGCAAAAAACGCGGCGTTTTGCGTGCGCAAAAGGCACTTAACAGCTCCGTGTGTCAGCCCTTTATGATGCGCGGCTGCGTGGTTTTCGCGCAGCCGCCATCATTATGACACTCCGTTTGGATGTTTGTAAACAGAAAAGAACGTGGTGCTTTTCTGTTTTCATTCATCCTTTACAGTGCTGTTGCGCGAATCACGCTTGTCCCACGGAAGTGCTTCCGTGCGACATGCGTGGTTTTCACGCACCCATTGACTTCAATGGGTGCGTGATGCGCGAACAGCGCACAAATATAGGACGTCGTGCGTTTCACGCAGCGGACATACGCTGCGTGAAAATCACGCACCTGTCTGCACGGCCCCATAGACTAATATAGGTCCCAGCGACGCGCGTGAAAATAACGCGCGTTGCACGGACGTATAACACGCTCGTGTAAATGAGCCCTAATCGTATCGCCCCGCAGAATAAAGTGAATATGTCATTTATAGCGCACGGTGAACGCTGTAACAAAAATAGAATAAAAAAACAATAGTAGAATTGCTGTTTTTTAGTCACCACGCCACCTAAAAATAGAAAAACAACTGATCAAAAAGCTGCATGCACCCCATGAAAACTACAATGAATTCCTCAAGGTGTCTAGTTTCCAAAATGGCGTCACCTTTTGGCGGTGTTTCCACTGTTTTGGTACCACAAAACCTCTTCAAACCGGACATGGTGCCTAATAAAAAGGCGGCCTCAAAATCCTCTAGGTCCTCCTTTGCTTCGGAGGCCGGTGCTTCAGTCCATTACCGCACTAGGGCAACATGTGGGATATTTCTCAAAACTGCAGAATCTGGGCAATAAATATTGAGTTGCGTTTCTCTGGTAAAACATTTTGTTCATAAACTTTCTAAATGCTGTTGTGAATACTTTGAGGGGTCTAGTTTCTAAAATGGGGTGTTTCATAGGGGTGTCTAATATATATAGGCCCCTCAAAGCAACTTCAGAACTGAACTGGAAACAAAAAAATAATAATTAGGCAATACTTCGCTTCTACACGAACTTGTCAGCGATTCACAGTGTGATGAAGTAAGGGAAATGAAGGGGAAGCAGCGCTTATACGAGCGGTGCACCCCCTTCAAACAGCTGATTGTGGGGGTCCCGGGAGTCGGACCCCCACCCATCAGGTATTGATGGGCTATCCTGTGTATAGCCCATCATTATTTAGGGAATGGACAACAACTTTTACGCCTACCTTGTGGTAGGCTTAGATACAGGACCCCACCGACAGTAATCCTATACTGTATAAGATTACTGTCTGTGGGACCCTGTATTTAAGCCTACCTTAGACTTAGATACAGGGTCCAATAAACAGTATCACACATGCACTTGGGCCCTGTATCTAAGCCGACCATATGTGTTGTAGTGTGTTCAAATCAGCCCTGCCCTTCCATTGAGGGGTTCCATTCCGTAGGAGGTTTCCGTTAGGTAACCCCTCAACGGAGTGGCAAACTGAACCTCAGCTTACGTTTCTCTCACCATTGATGTCCACGGTGAAAGAAACGTTGATAAATCATCATATAGGGTGAGTGTTGTTTAACCCCTTAATGACCAGCCTATTTTAGACGTTAATGACCAAGCTATTTTTTAAGTTTTTCCATCGTCGCATTCCAAGAGCTATAACTTTTTTATTTTTGCGTCGACATAGCTGTATAAGGTCTTGTTTTTTGCGGGACAAGTTGTATTTTTTAATAGCACCATTTTGAGGGACATATTTATTGATTAACTTTTATTAACTTTTTTTGGGGGGGGAATAGAAAAAAATCTGAAATTTCGCCACTCTTTTTTTGCATCCTAAATCTACGCCGTTTACCGTGTGCTATAAATAACACAATAACTTTATTCAGCGGGTTGTTACGATTGCAACGATACCAAATTTGTATAGTTTTTGTATGTTTTACTACTTTTACACAGTAAAAACGCTTTTTTTTCAAATTTATCTGTTTTTGTGTCTCCATATTTGAAGAGCCGTAACGTTTTTATTTTTTCGCCGATGCAGTTGTATGAGGGCTTTTTTTTTGCAGGATGACTTGTAGTTTTTATTGGTACCATTTTGGAGTAGATGCGACTTTTTGATCACTTTTTAATCACAATTTTTTAAAGTCAGGATTCACAGAAAACAGCAATTTTTCCATCTTTTTTTATTTAATTTTTTACGGCGTTCACCGTGCGGGTTAAGTAATGTAATAGCTTTATAGTCGGGGTCGTTACGGACGCGACGATACCAAATATGTGTAACTTTTTTACTTTATTTTGGTTTTTTAATACTAAAGCAGTTTGTAAGGGGAAAAAGTGGGTTTTTCATTTTTTTTTCACATTTTTTTTAATTAACTTTATTCAACTTTTTTTTTTACTTTTTTACTAGTCCCACTAGGCGACTTTAATATGAGATTCTGTGATCGCTATTATAATACACTGCAATACTTCTGTATTGCAGTGTATTATGCCTATCCGTTTAAAACGGACAGGCATCTGGTAGGTCATGCCTGCGGCATGATCTAGCAGGCATTCATTACTGGCAGACCTGGGGGCCTTTATTAGGCCCCCGGCTGCCATGGGAGACACTGACACTCGGCGATCGTATCGCCGGGTGTCGGTGGGAGAGAGAGGGAGCTCCCTCCCTCTCCAAAACCACTCAGATGCGGTGCTCGCTATTGAGCACCGCATCTGAGGGGTTAAACGGGTGAGATCGATACTAATATCGATCTCACCCGGCAGAGCAGGGACGCTCCCAGCCCTCAGCTGCCTCTGGCAGCTGAGAGCAGGGAGATTTGACAGCTCCCTGCTCTGTTTACTTATTCCGATGCCGCGACGTAAAAAGTCTATGGCATCGGAATAAGGCCCGTTAGTGACCGACGTAAAAACACGATGGGCCGGTCACTAACGGGTTAAAAACGCAGATATCCAGTGATTTCAGCTTGTGCTATCAGTAATAGAATGAGAGCACCAAAATGAAGACTGAGATTGCAGAAGTTAGTAGAGCTGGGTGTAGTAGGCGGAGCAAGTTCACTGCTGCATGCACATTGCATGCTGGGACTAGAGCAGTGCATGCAGGGAGGAGAAACACAGGAAGAGAAGAGGAATGAACTTACTGAGCAAAACAAACCTCTCAAGGTAAACAATAGGGAGTAGTGTTACTAAAAACATTTATTATCAAGAAAAAGATAGTCAGAGTGCACTAATATATTAATAGAGGAACGTTGCATTGATTTAAAAAAAAAAGAAAAGGATTGGAAAACCCCTTTAATGACCACGCTGCCAAAGTTGTTGCTGAACTGCTTGCACGTCCTGGCTGGAGGTAATGTATATTCATTGTCATGACACATGAGTAGTGTTATAGTGTGTTTATGTGGCTGCACATAGCGATATAGCTATATAGCTATTTGCAGTGTAAATGAATGGAGAGAAGTGTATGACGCTGATTGGTCAGCGTCATACACTCCTATGTACAAAGCCCTCTTTGTCATATAGTAAAACATGCCCAGTTGTCCATTGAGAAACTCATTAGCATAAAGCTAATATAGGTCATAACTCTGTCAAAAATGATTGTTTTTCTAAATAAAAAACACTGCTGCAATCTACATTACAGCACCGATCACATCATGTACAATATAGGCCACTTATAATGTGGTGACAGGGCCTCCTTAAGGGCATGTCCACACGCAACGGAATTGCTTCAGAAAATTTCTGCAGCAATTCCGTTGAAAGTAGCAGACTTTTCGCTGAGGAAAAAACTGACGATTTCCTGCTTTTTGACTGCAGAAAGTGTTGTGTATTTTACAGCGTTTTTCACAATGCTGGAAGATAGTGACATCTCCTCTGAAAAACGCAGCAATTCTGTCCACTTTCCGCAGCAGGAATTGACATGCTGCAGGCCGAAAAATACGCACCGCAGGTCAATTTCTGCTCGGAATTTTTACACAGCGGGTGGATGAGATTAGTTAAATCTCACCCACTTTGCTGCTACTGTATTATGCTGCGCATTACCTGTCCGCAATTCCGGACGGAAAAGACGCATTAATTCTGCTACGTGTGGACGAGCCCTTACTGTCCATTTAAGATCCTGCCATAGCATGACCATGGGATTACAGAGCTTGTCCATTATTAACACCTTCCCGACCGCCCACTGTCTTTTGACGTCAGGCGGTGCGGGTGCTTAATCTACAGAGACGTCTTTTGGCGTCGCTGCAGGAGAGGCTGATGAGCGCTCGTGTGAGCACTCATCCTCTAAGCAGGAGCTGTTACTAACAGCTCCTGAGCTTAGAGCAGCCTCCTGAACACAGCTGGGGTCGGCACACATTCGGACCCCAGCTGTTTAACCCTTTGATTACCGCGGTCCGTGACCGCGGCAAGATCAAAGGGAATTCCCCTCTTTGATCGCATCACCGGGATTCCAGTGATGCGATCAAACAATGGGGAATCCCTCTGCAGTCAGCCCTGGGGACCTACAAAGGACCCCAGAGCTGTCTGTTCCGTGTGCCTGCTGTTCGGGCACACTATGTGCTGCCCGATCAGCAGCCTGTGTCATAGTGACACAGTGTAATGTATTAGTGTACAGGAGTATGCTAATACATTACAAGTAAAAAATAAAGTTACAAATAAAGTTATCCCTTGATGGGATTAAAAAAAAAAAAAAGTTACAAAAGAAATAAATAAATAAAAAAAGTCCCAAAAAGAGTCTTTATTTTGCATTAAATACATTTTATTGCCCCTACACTAAATAAAAACAAAAAACTTACGCATATTAGGTATCTACACGACCGTAATAACCTGAATAATTAATCTAATGGGTTATTGAGCGTGAAACGTGAACGGGATAAAAAATAAACAAAAAAAACGATTCCGAGAATCGCTTTTTCCTACATTCACGCCGTAAAAAAAAAAATTTTTACCCCCAAACTGGGGAGAAAAAAATACTATTTCTCTCGCATAAAACAAGGCCTCATACAGCCACGTCAATGAAAAAATAAAAAAGTTATGGCTGCTGAAACACAGAGAGGCAAAAGCAGAACAATTGAGCTGGTCATTAAGGTCTTTTCAGGCCCGGTCATTAAGGGGTTAACCTCATTCTACCTTTCTCTTAACCGCCCCTTTTCACCCCTGTCCTATCTAACCCTGTGGCCCTACCTCATTCCTTCCCACTTACCCACTCAGTAAACACACCAAGACAGTGGGTTGGATAATTTCGGCCACACAGCCATTTTATTAAAATATATACATATACAATGCTTTATAAATAAAAAACATAACGAGGAAAGGGAAGTCCTTGGAGCTACAAATCTGGCGCTGAACTACCCACCTGTCTAACTACAGTGGAGGAAATAAGTATTTGATCTCTTGCTGATTTTGTAAGTTTGCCCACTGTCAAAGTCATGAACAGTCTAGAATTTTTAGGCTAGGTTAATTTTACCAGTGAGAGATAGATTATATTAAAAAAAAAAAAGAAAATCACATTGTCAAAATTATATATATTTATTTGCATTGTGCACAGAGAAATAAGTATTTGATCCCCTACCAACCATTAAGAGTTCAGCCTCCTCCAGACCAGTTACACACTCCAAATCAACTTGGTGCCTGCATTAAAGACAGCTGTCTTACATGGTCACCTGTATAAAAGACTCCTGTCCACAGACTCAATTAATCAGTCTGACTCTAACCTCTACAACATGGGCAAGACCAAAGAGCTTTCTAAGGATGTCAGGAACAAGATCATAGTCCTGCACAAGGCTGGAATGGGCTACAAAACCATAAGACGCTGGGTGAGAAGGACACAACTGTTGGTGCAATAGTAAGAAAATGGAAGACATACAAAATGACTGTCAATCGACATCGATCTGGGGCTCCATGCAAAATCTCACCTCGTGGGGTATCCTTGATCCTGAGGGAGGTGATAGCTCAGCCGAAAACTACACGGGGGGAACTTGTTAATGATCTCAAGGCAGCTGGGACCACAGTCACCAAGAAAACCATTGGTAACACATTACGCCGTAATGGATTAAAATCCTGCAGTGCCCGCAAGGTCCCCCTGCTCAAGAAGGCACATGTACAGGCCCATCTGAAGTTTGCAAATGAACATCTGGATGATTCTGAGAGTGATTGGGAGAAGGTGCTGTGGTCAGATGAGACTAAAATTGAGCTCTTTGGCATTAACTCAACTCGCCGTTTTTGGAGGAAGAAAAATGCTGCCTATGACCCAAAGAACACCGTCCCCACTGTCAAGCATGGAGGTGGAAACATTATGTTTTGGGGGTGTTTCTCTGCTAAGGGCACAGGACTACTTCACCGCATCAATGGGAGAATGGATGGAGCCATGTACCGTCAAATCCTGAGTGACAACCTCCTTCCCTCCACCAGGACATTAAAAATGGCTCGTGGCTGGGTCTTCCAGCACGACAATTACCCGAAACATACAGCCAAGGCAACAAAGGAGTGGCTCAAAAAGAAGCACATTAAGGTCATGGAGTGGCCTAGCCAGTCTCCAGACCTTAATCCCATCGAAAACTTATGGAGGGAGCTGAAGATCCGAGTTGCCAAGCGACAGCTTCGAAATCTTAATGATTTACAGATGATCTGCAAAGAGGAGTGGGCCAAAATTCCATCTAACATGTGTGCAAACCTCATCATCAACTACTAAAAATGTCTGACTGCTGTGCTTGCCAACAAGGGTTTTGCCACCAAGTATTAAGTCTTGTTTGCCAAAGGGATCAAATACTTATTTCTCTGTGCACAATGCAAATAAATATATATAATTTTGACAATGTTATTTTTTTTTATTTTTTTTATATAATCTATCTCTCACTGGTAAAATTAACCTAGCCTAAAAATTCTAGACTGTTCATGTCTTTGACAGTGGGCAAACTTACAAAATCAGCAAGGGATCAAATACTTATTTCCTCCACTGTACTTACCCCCAGCCATCTCCCTACAGGCTCAGGGGCACCTTTCTAATCCGCAGTTGGCTTGCCAAGGATGTAAACCATTCCCCGGGACACCACCCAGGAGCCCAAAATAAGCCCATACCCATGAGCAATTATGTAATTTTTAGGGACCATACCTATGATGAATCCCTCACTTAAATTTACCACCAACTCCAAGGCCCCCCAAAAACCTTTAAGTATGAGAGCCCCCACCATCCAGCAATGCCCGCTCAATTCCTTCTTAAACACGCAAGCCCAGAGGTCAATTCCAACCGCATTAAGATGGACTCCATCACCTAGCCAAAATTTGCCCTGGCCATCCTCAAAATCGTAATGCCTTACGAAAAAACCCCCACTCTTACCACAAAACTAGAGACTGCACAATTGACTTTAACGCGGGCCTTGTAAATGCGTGACACCGAACGCACGTGTCTCCAGGCACTGCGGGGTACAATTTCGGACCAGACCACCTTAACCTTGGGAAAACAGGACCATAGAGTGGGCGGATCGTATTTAATGCCCCTAATCAATTCCCTGAAAGACGTGTCCCCAAACCATTACCTCCCACAAGGAGGATCAGCACATCAGGTGCCTGCTCCAACTGGGCATAACGATTAAAATCGGGTAAAACCCGACTATAAACCATACCTCGCATGCCTAGCCAACGGATAACCACAAAGGATCTCAGGAACCCCAACTGTCGCCCGTCCGGGCGAACATCTGCCCTCAAAGCCCCCCAGTGCACATAGGAGTGCCCTAGTATCCACACCAAGGAGGGTAAGATACCTAAAATGAAAGAAAAAGAAAAATGAGGGAAAACACAGGAATAAACAGGGGGGGGTGCTTGGGGGTTAGTGGACCATGGGGTAAGAGGGAGGGGAAGGGAAAGTGCACATACCAGCTATAATCACACAAATTGAGGACGCACATAAGACTTATACCGCATGGATTCCCAACGACCTATACGCTTCACCACCTCAGGCCCCAATCCCCAAGAAGCCGCCTCTGTAGCCGCACCAATACGAAATGAATGAGGAGAATAAATGGACCCATCCAAACCGAAAACCTCAAGGCACTTATGAAAAATACATGTGAACTGATAACGTGACAGGAAAGAACAGTCTTCATGACATGTTATGTTCCGATGGTCCACTGCTTACAGCACAATAACCAGCAAAGCAATCTACCGAGCACATACTCGCCCCCCTGACCGCCCCTAACACCACCGTTTTTCCGCTGCAACGCTGATCCGTCTTGGAATGTCTAACAAAAACTCCACTCTCTCATCCAACTGCAGCACATCCTTAGACCTCAAACCCCCCGCCCTCTTCTTACTGGAAGCCACTAACTCACCTACCCTCAAGGCCCCGAAAAACGCCCAAGAAAAAGCCAATCTACACAGTCACTTCAAAACCCGAAAAACAAACCCAACCAACACTACCCCTAAGTGTTCCAATAATGCAAAAGACACTGGTCGATGGCTGTCTGGCCGACTCCTACCTCTGCGATACCCCCTCAAGGCCTGGACAATCAAGAAATCCTTTGTAATATCCAGAAAGCCTCGCAGCTTAAAATCAAAGGCTAGGGCTGATACAAAACGATTCACTTTTGACACTGACCAGCCCGCCACGGACACCTGACCCAAAAACCCCAATAAAGCCACTACCCGATCACCTATCATGTGGATCCCAGACAAACCCTCTAACCATGCCCTCCAGTCCCTCCACGCCGCGTCGTATGCCAACCATCTACCAGGCGCTAGAGAGGACCGAATCAGACCTCCCGCTGCTCGAAAACCAAGTCCCATAGCCGCACCGGGAAGGCGATCCCTTCCAAATCCGCTTCTGGAGCCAATAGACGAAACCGCTCCCACTGTAGATGAGAGAGGGAATCTGCAATGTCATTATGAACACCAGGAACATGAACCGCAACAATCCAAGCATTGAGTGATAAATAACGTAACACCAGTCGGCGCAGCAACCGAACCACGGGGGGGAGACACCGACACATTATTAATGGCCATCACCACCCCCATGTTATCACAATGGAATCGAACTTTGCTATCACGGAACCACTCGCCCCAAACTTCCACCGCTACCAGTATAGGAAAAAGTTCCAGGAGGGCCAGATTGCGCACCAAATCCAGTGTAACCCATTCCGCCAGCCCCTGTCCCACGCACCATTGACCCTTACAATATACTCCGAAACCCACACTACCCGATGCATCTGTAAACAGATCCTATTGAACATTATCCACTATCGGGGAGATAAGCAACAACCTCCTGTTGTACAATTGTAAAAACTCCATACTGCCAAATCGTCCCGATGCTCTATGGTTAACCGAACAAAATGATGTGAAGCTCGAACACCCGCCGTCGCCAAACTTCTACAAAAAATCCTGCCCATTATCCGACACGCGAAATTGAGTTTACCTAGTAAAGATTGCAAATCCCGCAACGTTATTTTACGAAGATGCCTAGTTCTAGTCACCTCAAACCACAGTGAATCCAATTTATCACTAGGGACGCGAGATTCCATCGCCACAGCATCCAACGCGATTCCTAGAAAAACAATGCAAGTTCTGGGACCTTCAGTTTTTTCCGGGGACAGAGGAACCCCAAAACGATGAGCCACCCATTGGACCGCACCCAGCAAGTTAGCACACATACCGATGAACCCAAGGGGCCTACGCACAGAAAGTCATCCAGGTAATGAATGACAGATCTGATCCCTGCCACATCACAAACCACCCATTCAAGGAAAGAACTAAATACCTCAAAATAGGCGCAATAAACTGAGCAGCACATTCGGAGACGATCCATAAAGTAAGACCCTTCCCAGTAACACCCCAACAGCCTCTGCCTATTGGGCTGCACAGGTAGAAGGCGGAATGCTGACTCAATATGTGTTTTAGCCATAAGCGCACCAGCACCCTACCGCCATACCCACACAACCACCGCATCAAATGACGTGTATACTAGAGAGCAAAACTCAGGGGCATTACCATCATTAACGGACAACCCACGCGGGTAAGACAGGTGATGAATGAGCCGAAATTTATTCGGCTCCTTCTTTGGTACCAACCCAAGATGGGAGACCACAAGATCCGGGACTGGGATAGTCAAAAACGGGCCCGACATCCGCCCTAACCCTACTTCCTTATCCAACTTATCCGTCACCACCTCGGGATATTGCATCGCCGAGCGCAAATTCCGCACCGAAAAAGGGACCACATGAGGAGGGGAAGGGATCTCAAAACCAAACTGAAAAGCTTATAACAACATTTTTCATTTTGCTCTGTCTGGGAACCTATTTAGGTAAGGCTCCATCTCTACCGACCTCACTGGCGTCTGACGCATAGCTACCACCACTCGCTCCCCTACCTTTTCCCTTCTTAAAACATTTTGCGGATCTGTGACAAGTCCCGCCGCAGGAGGAACAGGAATGTTTCAACTTACATCCCGCCCAAAACTTGCATTGGCCATCATTGAACTGCCAGCACAACCCCATCCTCCCTCCCGACACTCCACCAGTCTGAACGGATTGTCCAGAGGGGCTAGCAACTCTGGCTCTCCCTGGAAAGGACTGCCCGAACTTAGCCGGGGCCATCACCCTTAACCATAGCGCAATGTCCTTATCATCCTATCTAATACTGGGACGGACCGCCTTTCTCTGTGTAAACTGTTCGTCGTTCCATAGCCAGGTCTGACCCCCATACGCCTGATGCGCCTCGCCTATAGCGTCCATGTAACCGAAAAGGGCGGAACAATTTTACGGCGCCTTCTCCGCCCGATAGCACCTGCCAAAATGGCAAATGCCTGCAACCAATTCATGAAGGTTTGAGGGATTAAACAATACCTACGCTTCTCTTCTTCCTCTATTTTGCTCTCCCATCTCTTTCCTTTATCTAAATTAAAAAATTTTAAGGGAAGAAGAGAGAATATTTCAACATATTCACCCTTCCAGTTCTTCTCTCTAACTTCTGGTTTTAAATGAGCGCCCAAAGGGCCCTCAAATCAGACGTGAACTTCACCTTTCGCCTTGTCGTCCAACCGCACCCTATCTACGTCCTTATCCTTATAAGTCTGTACCGAGACAGTAACCCCCCCGGGGTCATTACACCCCCGTGGGCCACCCCACATCCACTAACGACCCGTCCGACGATGGAACCCACGCTGAGACCGAGGAAGGAGCATGCGACCATCCGTCTTCGCAACGCGCCAGCAGGGCTTTTACACAACCTAGCAATTCCTGAACATCCCCTTTTGATAGCTGTAGAAGCCACCCCACTACTACCCACTTCCCTAACTGATTCCCCCTGGGATCCACCCCCAACCCTCGGGGATCTAAATATAGCTGGAAAAGTATGAAAAGGTGATACTGACTCACCGGGCTGCGTAGGTGCTGTGTTCCCACCAGCTGTGGCGGAGGAATCCTAATGACGACCATTCTCAGCGGGTACCGCGCCATCCTCGATAATATGCGGACATCCTGGACCTGGAACATCACAACATGTTCGACAACCGTGGCCACTATCATGGACTACAGATACATCTCGTCGACCGGGGCCTTCCCGCCATCATCTCCGTGGCCGTTACCTCAGCATCCTCCCTCCTCTGCACCACTGCCGATTGCGGCCTGCTCTTAGGACCAGGGCCTTCAGTCAGGTGTTGCTGAACGGGAGATGGGAGGCTGTCCCACATGCCTGGGATCCTGCCCTCCCTTCTCCGCATGACCAGGCCGGCGACATGGATTCTTCTCAGACCGGCCCGTCCTCCCCCAGGCGTTGGAAGCGGATGCCCAGCCTGGAGGGTCCTTAGTGGGGCTCCTAATCCTGCGCCTGACCCTGGGTAGCAATTCCGGGCTAAGGCGCTCCGGAGGACACGCCCGCCGCGACCGCCTAGGAGATGATGCCGCCAGATACCCAGTGTATAGCTGCACAGCAGAGGAGAGCGTCGCCAGAGCAGACAGCCCCGGCGACCCCGCAGTCGGAAACAGCTCCTGCCCAGAGTCAGCAGGACCTGTCCAACAGAGCTCCTCTTCCAACCATGCCATGTTCCGCCACCGCTACCCGTAGCCCATCCATCAAGGCCTGAATTTTCTTTTACAGGTAAGCTGCAGACAATGGCTAACACTACCTTCCCTGTAATAGCACGAAGCTGCCTGCTCCCCATCCTATATGCCCTCTTAACCTCGACCCCTTTGAGGCCACCACCCCTCTATCCTCCAGCTCCTCACAGGAAAACGTAACCCATTCCTTAACTGTAACCCTGGTCATGTTGGCCTTCCCCAATTCTTTCATCCTGTGTCCGGTCCTTGCTTCTCGATTGGATCAGGAGTCAGGAGTTTGAGTAGGTCACTCCAAGACCTTAATTTTGTTTCTTTTGGGCTATTCAGAAGTGGACTCCCTAACGAATGACTGCACATTCTCCTTTAGGATTTTATGGTAGAGAGCAGAATTCAAAATTCAGTGTATTACGTTAAGGTGCCCAGGCACTATAGCAACAAAAGAATTTCCACACCATGTCACGGAGCCATCCTAGCAGGATGTATTAAATTCCTTTTTGCCAGTTTAGGATTAGCGCAGGCAGTGTCGAAGGGCCGGCGGTCTTCCCCAGGTTCCACTGAAAGGTGACAGGCAGATGACGGTATAAGGATGTAGTACCGAATCAAGATCCAAGAGAATAGTCAAACAAAGTCAAGGTCAGGGTCACAGGCTATGGTTCAGAAACATAGTCACAAGCAATGGGCAGGTAAACTAATAGAAAATCAATCAGATGTACAAGGATGGGACCTAGCAATCCGGCACCTGTCCAATTGGATCATGCGACACTAGAGGGAGGTCTTCTAATGTGAAGGTAGTTCCTCATGCAGACCACTATAGGGAGCTCCGTTACCTAGTACTATACTTTAACCACTAGATATAGCTTTGGCCAGTAGTACTGCATGCCGACCACGGGAGGGAGCTATGGCGCTGGAAAAGGCTGAGAAATAAGGCCGGGAAGAGGAAGAGAGTCTGCCCAGGAGCTGGCACCGTCGGACACAGTGCATACTAGGTGCTTGCCACTGTTGTGTTATACTCCCTCACTGCCATGTTTAACTGTTACTATGCTGTTCTTATTGTTGACTGCTGTACTAGTTTACCACCATATGTAACAATACCCAAATCTTCCTCAAATTTCCACTTGAATTCATCAGTCGACTGAACATTTCCTTTAAAAGCTTGGGGGTCATCAAGATGTTTTTTTTTTAGCAAATGTGGGACAAGCATTTAAAGGCTATGGAAACCTTTAAATACTTTTTCTCTACTAAAACGGTATTTTAGTGTTTAGTGCAACTTTGTAATTCGTTTTAATTAAAAAAAAATGTCAGATACAGCTTCTATGTATCTTAGATACATAGAAGCTGCATCTTGCTCTGAAACCCCGAATCCGTCAGGTTAGCGGGACTGACTGCTTTGGTGACAGTGGGTCCTGCGTGTCTCTGAAATGCAGAATACAGCTGTTATCAATCACATGTAAGTTATGAACTTGGATTTGATTGTACTAAACACAAAGAAAAAAACGTCAATAGTTTACATATACTTTAAAGAGGCTCTGTCACCAGATTTTGCAGCCCCTATCTGCTATTGCAGCAGATAGGCGCTGCAATGTAGATTACAGTAACGTTTTTATTTTTAAAAAACGAGCATTTTTGGCCAAGTTATGACCATTTTCGTATTTATGCAAATGAGGCTTGCAAAAGTACAACTGGGCGTGTATTATGTGCGTACATCGGGGCGTGTTTACTACTTTTACTAGCTGGGCGCTCTGACGAGAAGTATCATCCACTTCTCTTCAGAACGCCCAGCTTCTGGCAGTGCAGATCTGTGACGTCACTCACAGGTCCTGCATCGTGTCGGCACCAGAGGCTACAGATGATTCTGCAGCAGCATCAGCGTTTGCAGGTAAGTAGCTACATCGACTTACCTGCAAACGCCTATGCTGCTGCAGAGTCATCTGTAGCCTCTGGTGCCGATGTGTCCTCGCTCGTCTGACACGATGCAGGACCTGTGAGTGACGTCACAGCGTGATCTCTCGAGAACACGCTGTGTCTGCACTGCCAGAAGCTGGGCGTTCTGAAGAGAAGTGGATGATACTTCGTCAGAATGCCCAGCTAGTAAAAGTAGTAAACACGCCCCGATGTACGCCCATAATACACGCCCAGTTGTACTTTTACTTTTCAACACGCCCAGTTGTACTTTTGCAAGCCTCATTTGCATAAATACGAAAATGGTCATAACTTGGCCAAAAATGCTCGTTTTTTAAAAATAAAAACGTTACTGTAATCTACATTGCAGCGCCGATCTGCTGCAATAGCAGATAGGGGTTGCACAATCTGGTGACAGAGCCTCTTTAAGTTCCTGTTAGTTAGCAGCCATTTTCACATTGCAACTCTCCTATAGATACCAATCTTGCCCAGTCCTTTTCTAAGGGTAAGTTCACACGTAGTGTAAATACGGCAGATTTTCGGCAACGGATTTCTTTGTGGAAAATCTGCAGCTTAATGCAGTAGCAGCAAAGTGGATGAGATTTGAACAAATCTTATCAACACGCTGCATAAATGATGAGCGGAAAAACGCTATTTTTTTTAATCCGCAGCATATCAATTGGATTTGCTAAATCGCTGCTTTTGCATTGCGGCTTTTCCCCATTGAATTCAATGGGGAAGGTAAAACCTGCAACAAATAGCAGATGTTGCTTTTTTTTGCAGCGGAAAAGCAGCGATACCACCGCAAAAAAACGCAACTCAGAAAAACAATAAAAATCTTATACTTACCCAGAATTTTGTACTTCTACGTCCAGGCCAGCCTCCTGGGATTACATTTCAACCCATGTGACCGCTGCAGCCAATCACAGGCTGCAGCAGTCACGTGGGATACAACGTCATCCCTGGAGGCAAGGCTGTCAGTGGGTAAGTGTCTGTGTTGTTGTGTTTTTTATACGAGCAGTTTTTCGGCAACGGACATTCCGGCCAAAAAACTGTACGACTATTCGGTGGAGGGGGCTCCGGTGCTAGCGACAGCCACATTCACTTTTATCTGTGTCCTCAGGATGCAGATGCAAATGAATACTATAGGCAGAAGGCCACGTTAGGCCTGCAGCCTATAAGGCGCTGGGAAGACTCCCTGCGCAGGCTTGCGTGATGACGTCACATCATCACGCTGGTCTGTGCATGCGTACCGTCCGAGAGGCAGTGTAGCTCTCCATCCGTTGCGGGAGCGGGGCAAGGTAAGTACAATCTTTTGTTTTTTAAGGGGGCTGTGTGGTGAAATACAGGGGGAGGGAATTGCTGTGTGGCAGTATATACAAGGGGAGAGGGGGGCTGTGTAGCACTATATACAGGGGTGGGGATTGCTGTGTGGCACCATATACAAGGGGAGGGGGGATTGCTGTGTGGCAGTATATACAAGGGAAGGGGGGCTTGCTGTGTGGTAATATACAGGGGGGCTTGAGGTTTGGCAGTATATACAAGAGGGGGGCTGTGTTGCACTCTATACAGGGGGATTGCTGTGTGACAGTATACAGGGGGGATTGATGTGTAGCACCATATACAAGGAGAGGGGGGATTGCTGTGTGGCAGTATATACAAGGGGAGTGGGGATTGCTGTGTGGCAGTATATACAAGGGGAGGGGGGATTGCTGTGTGGCAGTATATACAAGGGGAGGGGGGATTGCTGTGTGGCAGTATATACAAGGGATGGGGGGATGGCTGTGTGGCAGTATATACAGGGGGAGGGGGGATGGCTGTGTGGCAGTATATACAGGGGGAGGGGCAGTGGCGTAACTACCGCGGTAGCAGCAGTAGCGGCTGCTACGGGGCCCGGGGCTTGAGGGGGCCCGGTGGCGCCGCTAGCAGCCGTTATGGCTACTACAGCGGTAGCGTCGCTACTGTGGGGCCCGCGACGCCGAGCCTTACACAGGCCCTCTCATGCCTGTAGGTGTCGCTAGCACCGGAGGGGGCCCCAGTGCTAGCGGCAGCCAAATACATGTATTAGCACTGAATGGCCGGGCATGTTCCGTGCCTGACCATCCAGTGCCTTACAATGACACTGATTGGCTAGCGGCGCGATGACATCATCGCGCCGCTTCCATGCTTGGAAGGTGCTGATTGGCGGGGCAAGTCATTCTGCCCCGCCAATCAGCGTCATTGGAGGACGCTCGTTCAGCTCCTGCAGACATGCTCAGAAGAGAGCATGTCTGCATCGCCAGTGAACAGCGTGGGAACCGGAGAATGTGAGTATGTCAAGTTTTTGTTTTTTAGGGGGTCTATATGTGGGGCAGTAGCTACAGGGGGGTCTATATGTGGGTTAGTAGCTACAGGGGGGTCTATATGTGGGTGTGTGGGCCATTATATACAGGGGGCTCTATATGTGGGCCATTATATACAGGGGGGTCTATATGTGGGGGTGGGGGCCACTATATACAGGGGGCTCTATATGTGGGCCATTATATACAGGGGGCTCTATATGTGGGCCACTATATACAGGTGGGGGTCTATATGTGGGCCACTATATACAGGGGGGTCTATATGTGGGCCACTATATACAGGGGGGTCTATATGTGGGACACTATATACAGGGGTGGGTTACCTGTGGGGCACTAGCAACAGGGTGGCTATATGTAGTGCACAGTCTACAGGGGTGGGCTATATGTGGGACACTATATACAGGGGGAGCTATATGTGAGACACTATATACAGAGGTGGGCTATACGTGGAGCACTAACTATAGGGGAAGCTATATGTAGGGCAGCACGGTGGCTCAGTGGTTAGCACTATTGCCTTGCAGCTCTGGAGTCCATATGTGGGCACTATCTATAGGGGCTTCTATGTAGGTCACTATCTACAGGGGGCACGTTGTGTGTTTGTGACAGTTATATTTAGATGTGTTGAGAATTTTAACTTTGTTTATAGGTGCAGAAATGTTTTAAAAGTGAGAAGCTGAAGACATCTAAACGGAAAACTGCAGAAATGGGTCATGGCCGGGAGAAATCCATCATAGATGTCTGAACCGGAGGGAGAAGAAAAGAACTAGAATCTGAGACGTCACCGGTGAGTCACTTAATGTAAATGTTTATTCTGCCTCTAATCAGTAATGTAGTCACTGTACGATCTGCAGCGAGATGATGGTGATAGGATTTTTTTTGTGAAACCGCATCTCCCAGCATATCCTTACCATTGTTCCGGCCATGCTGGGAGCTGTAGTTTTACGCCGTACAAACCTATACGCAGTGGCGTAACTACCGCTATAGCAGCCGTAGCGACTTCTACAGAGCCTGCAGCATGAGGGGGCCCGTGACACCCGCCGGCACGGCCCCCTCCCATGGCCGCAGGCTCCGCTAGCAGCCACTATGGCTGCTACAGCGCGACGCCACTGAAGGGGTTGTTCCTACATAAGACGTGTATCCCCTATCCACAGGATAGGGGATACATGTGTGATCGCTGGCAGGGATGAGGAGAACAGGGGACCGAAAGTCCCCCCTAAGTTCTCCATGACAAACCTCAGACTTCCGGGGTCTGTGTCGGCAGCTCCGTAGAAATGAATGGAGCGCCGGTCGCGCTTGTGCGCATGCGTGACTAGCGCTCCTTTCATTTTTATTGAACTGCGCAGACGCCGGAAGTCCGAGGTTAGTCATGGAGAACTTCGGGGGACTTTCGGTCCCCCGTTCTCCTTATCGCTGCCAGCGATCACACATGTATCCCCTATCCTGTGGATAGGGGATGCATGTCTTTTGTAGGACAAACTATAGGCCGTTTTTTTTTGGGGGGGGGGGCTATATGGCGTTATCTACAGAGGGGTTCTGTATGGCGTTATCTACAGGGGGGGCTGTATGGCGTTTTCTACAGGGGGCACTGTATGGCGTTATCTACAGGGGGGGCTGTATGGCGTTCTCTACAGAGGGGGCTGTATGCCGTTATCTACAGGGGGGCTGTATGGCGTTATCTACAGAGGGGGTCTGTATGGCGTTATCTACAGGGGGGCTGTATGGCGTTATCTGCAGGGGGCTGTGTATGGTGCTATCTATAGGGGGGCGCTTTGTGGTGGAATCTATAGGGAGGCACTATCTACAAGGGGGGGTTGTGTGATACCCAGCAGAGGGGGGGCCCCAGTCAAAAGTTTGCTATGGGGCCCAGTCTTTCCTAGTTACGCCCCTGGGGAGGGGGGATGGCTGTGTGGTAGTATATACAAGGGGAGGGGGATTGCTGTGTGGCAGTATATACAAGCGGAGGGGGAATGCTGTGTGACTGTATATACAAGGGAAGGGCGGCTTGAGGTGTGGCAGTATATACAAGAGGAGGGGGGCTTGCTGTGTGGCAGTATATACAAGGGGAGGGGGGCTGTGTGACAGTATATACAAGGGATGGGGAGATTGCTGTGTGGCAGTATATACAAGGGGAGGGGGATTGCTGTGTGGCGCTATCTACAGGGGGGCTGTGTGGCGCTATCCACGTGGGTGGGGGTTGTGTGTGGCGCTGTCTACAGGGGGGGTTGTGTGTGGCGCTATCTACGGGGGGTTGTGTGTGGCAGTATCTACAGGGAGGGGGTGTGGCGTTATCTACAGGGAGGGGGTGTGGCGCTATCTACAGGGAGGGGGTGTGGCGCTATCTACAGGGAGGGGGTGTGGCGCCATCTACAGGGAGGGGTGTGGCGCCATCTACAGGGAGGGGTGTGGCGCCATCTACAGGGTGGGGGTGTGGCGCCATCTACAGGGAGGGGGTGTGGCGCCATCTACACGGAAGGGGTGTGGCGCCATCTACAGGGAGGGGGTGTGGCGCCATCTACAGGGAGGGGGTGTGGCGCCATCTACAGGGAGGGGGTGTGGCGCCATCTACATCGGGTCTGTGTGGCGCCATCTACATCGGGTCTGTGTGGCGCCATCTACATCGGGTCTGTGTGGCGCCATCTACATCGGGTCTGTGTGGCGCCATCTACATCGGGTCTGTGTGGCGCCATCTACAGGGGACTGTGTGGCGCCATCTACAGGGGTCTGTGTGGCGCCATCTACAGGGGTCTGTGTGGCGCCATCTACAGGGGTCTGTGTGGCGCCATCTACAGGGGTCTGTGTGGCGCCATCTACAGGGGTCTGTGTGGCGCCATCTACAGGGGTCTGTGTGGCGCCATCTACAGGGGTCTGTGTGGCGCCATCTACAGGGGACTGTGTGGCGCCATCTACAGGGGACTGTGTGGTGCCATCTACAGGGGTCTGTGTGGCGCCATCTACAGGGGTCTGTGTGGCGCCATCTACAGGGGTCTGTGTGGCGCCATCTACAGGGGTCTGTGTGGCGCCATCTACAGGGGTCTGTGTGGCGCCATCTACAGGGGTCTGTGTGGCGCCATCCCAGGGGTCTGTGTGGCGCCATCTACAGGGGTCTGTGTGGCGCCATCTACAGGGGTCTGTGTGGCGCCATCTACAGGGGTCTGTGTGGCGCCATCCCAGGGGTCTGTGTGGCGCCATCCCAGGGGTCTGTGTGGCGCCATCTACAGGGGTCTGTGTGGCGCCATCTACAGGGGTCTGTGTGGCGCCATCTACAGGGGTCTGTGTGGCGCCATCTACAGGGGTCTGTGTGGCGCCATCTACAGGGGTCTGTGTGGCGCCCTCTACAGGGGTCTGTGTGGCGCCCTCTACAGGGGTCTGTGTGGCGCTCTCTACAGGGGTCTGTGTGGCGCTGTCTACATCGGGTCTGTGTGGCGCTGTCTACATCGGGTCTGTGTGGCGCTATCTACATCGGGTCTGTGTGGCGCTATCTACATCGGGTCTGTGTGGCGCTATCTACAGGGGGTCTGTGTGGCGCTATCTACAGGGGGTCTGTGTGGCGCTATCTACAGGGGGTCTGGGTGGCGCTATCTACAGGGGGTCTGTGTGGCGCTATCTACAGGGGGTCTGTGTGGCGCTATCTACAGGGGGTCTGTGTGGCGCTATCTACAGGGGTCTGTGTGGCGCTATCTACAGGGGTCTGTGTGGCGCTATCTACAGGGGGTCTGTGTGGCGCTATCTACAGGGGGTCTGTGTGGCGCTATCTACAGGGGGTCTGTGTGGCGCTATC
Source organism: Rhinoderma darwinii (assembly GCF_050947455.1). Lineage (NCBI taxonomy): Eukaryota > Metazoa > Chordata > Amphibia > Anura > Rhinodermatidae > Rhinoderma > Rhinoderma darwinii. Next base: position 318,855,711 of record NC_134689.1, read on the forward strand.
TACAGGGGGTCTGTGTGGCGCTAATACAGGGGGTCTGTGTGGCGCTATCTACAGGGGGTCTGTGTGGCGCTATCTATAAGGACAGTGGTGGAATGAGGGATTCTTTCATTGATGCCTATAATTGGTGTTTAGTACGGTCTATTTTATTGCTGGACTTGTAATATTATAGTATTTAAAAAAGTAATTAAAACTAATTTCAAATAACTTTTCTTATTCTCTTATTTAGTCGCTATATTAGCGTTTACTGGGGACATTACTTTTGGTCATCAGATCTCCCACCATTGATGGAGACTAGTCCTGCTCCCTAACTGCTCCGATCAGGACTTTGAGGGAACATTGCCTGCAATTCCTTAGAAGTTCTTTGGGGTCTTTTGCAACTTCCTTGATGAGTAATTTAAGCGCCTTTAGGCTATGTTCACACGGAGTATTTTGGGCGAGGAATATCTGCCTCAAAGCTCCAAACGGAATTTTGAGGCAGATATTCCTCCCCCAAAATACTCCGTGTGAATAGCAATTATCGCGCCGTTTTTCGCCCGCGGCCATTGAGCGCCGCGGGCAGAAAACACGCTGTCTCCTGCCTCCCATTGAAGTCAATGGGAGGTCGGAGGCGGAAGCGCCCGAAGATAGGGCATGTCGCTTCTTTTCCCCGCGAGGCAGTTTTACTGCTCGCGGGAAAAAGACGCCGACGCCTCCCATTGAAATCAATGGGAGGCGTTCTCGGGCCGTTTCTGCCGAGTTTTGCGACGCGGTTTCCGCGTCAAAAAACTCGGCAAAAGACCCCGTGTGAACATAGCCTTAGAGTAATATTGGGATTCACCACTGAAAACACAAATATAAATATCAAAAAAAATACATCAAAACACATCATAGGGCAAAATGTATGAAGAGAAGGATGAGGCATACAGAGATACAGTAAGTATGTAGTTCTATGGTGGCCTTTTTATCGCTCCTTACAATACTGAGCCATAACATGGCCATGTGCATGAGACTTAAGGGTAAGGCTACACATAGCGGCCATGTCTTGGCCAAACTGCAGCCACGCTGTGGCCTAAAACCATACCGGAATGCGGTTATAAGAATCGTTGTGGTTTTACAATGCTCAATGTCTGCACAGTTTTTGCAACTTTACAAAAGGGGAAAATAACTTTTTCACACAGGACCATTTGGAATTGGATAACTTTTTTCAATCAAATTATCATTGAAATACTGGGGCAGATTTACTAATACTATCTATCTAAGTTTTACACAAGGCAATCAGAAAATGCACCAAATTTATCAAAGTAGTGTTTGCTGTATGATAACTTTGACACATCTAGCTAGACACTTTTTTCTTCCCTATATTTACAATTAGTTGGCTTAGTTTCAGCCAGTTTTTTTTGTGCATTCCTGGTTCTCCTCATAGCTAGACCACGCCCCCTTGACGAACGTGTCTAAAAAAAAGTGTCTTAAAAAGTTTAATGAACGTGGCGCATCATGTACCCAGTGGCGGATTAAGTAGAGCATAGGCCCTGGGCTGTTACCCAAACTTGGGCACCCCTTCTCCACCGCCGCCCCGTACCTATTGTTAACACTACCTTTTTGTGCAAGTATTAACAAATAGGTGTTACTATTCCCTTTGTCAAAGGAATTGGTCCCTACATACTGACAGAATCACACTGTGCAGGGACATATCCTCCTAACAAGGGGAATGGTAACACCCATTTGTCTATTAGTCCTGGATTGCACAAAGACTTTTTGTGGAATACATGGATTTCCTATAGTAAATATGTCAGGAGAGGGGACAGATTCTCTATAAATCCAGTGACTCACAGGTGACTACTCAGATTCTAGTCGTTTTTTTCTTCTTTTCTTCTCCATCCAGGCCAGACTTCATGACGACTTCTCCCGGCCATGAACCATTTCTGCAGAATTTGACACTGCGATGTCCTCGGCTCCTCACTTTTCCAACATTTTCACACCTATAAACGAAGATAAAATTATGATCGTGCCACACACTATGCCCTAAATATAATAGTAACCATACACTGGGCCCCCTGAATAGAATAGTACCAAACACTGAATATAATTGCGTCAAACACTGTAAAGTAAAGCATCACATACACAGTGCCCCCTGTAGATAGCACCCCACATAGCTCCTGTAGATGGCATTACACATCCACCTATATAGTGCCAGATCCACCCACCCTCCCACAGACCCCCCCCCACTAGATAGCACCCCACAGAGCCCCCTGTAGATCGCGTCCCACACAGATCCCCCTGTAGATAGCGCCCCACAAACCCCTGTAGATAGCGCCCCACACAGACCCCTGTAGATAGTGCCACACACAGACCCCTGTAGATAGCGCCACACACAGACCCCCCCTGTAGATAGCGCCACACAGCCCTCCCCCTCTTGTAATTTGTGCCAGACAGCCCACCTTGTACATAGTGCCACACAGCCCCCCATGTATATAGTGCCACAGCTCCCCCTTGTATATAATAATAATCTTTATTTATATAGCACCAACATATTACGCAGCACTTTACAATTTAGAGGGAACATAAACAGACCATATCAGACTATACAGTGACAAAGCTAATTTACAATTCAAACAGGAGGATTGAGGACCCTGCTCGCAAGAGCTTACAATCTATGAGGAAATAAGAGAGTCACAAAGTGTAAAAGTGTTTGTTCAGTAAAATGGTCATCTTTTATACACATGGGGTGGTACACATAAAGCTGCATGAGCCAGTCACCAGCCAGTATCCGTGTATGACGGACATGAAGTGCATTAGGGTGCAAGGTGTGTGTGATGGAATTTTATTCTGATGACTAATGGGGCCAAGGAAAGGAGTCAGATTAGGGAATGTTATAGTGCCACACAGCCCCCCTTGTATATAGTGCCATACAACACAGCCCCCCTTGTATATAGTGCTACATAGCCTTCCCCTAGTATATAGTGCCACAAACCACTCTCGTAGTATATAGTGCCACACAGCCATCTCCTAGTATATAGTGCCACACTGCCCTTCCATAGTATATAGTGCCACACTACTCTTCCATAGTATAGTGCCACACTGCCCTCCCCTAGTATAGTGCCACACTGCCCTCCCCTAGTATATAGTGCCACTGTAACTCAAAAACACAAAAATGGGTATGTATGAGGCAAGAACGTATCTATCATGAGATAACCATATGAATATCCGAAATCTATTTATTTATTTAAGTTTAATACACTACACAAAGGTTAAAAACATTTAAAATTAGCATAAAAAATGCCGTACACAAATCACTAGGAGGGGGGGGGGGACTATCCTTGATATGTGGCAAACAAATTGAAACCCCCACTCACTCACCTAAACCCCTAGAACAGACGTTCAATGCATGAAGTATTTGGAGAAAAAATTTAAATGTTGCATCAAATAAGCATCATATCAGCATGTCCTGTTCTTGAACCGTAAGGGGAGAAGAGGATTGAAAGCCCCACGCGTATCGCCACAAAGTGGCTTCCTCAGGGGTGCGTTTGCATATGAACGTATAGTGCCATTATATAGAGCAATGAACACATGGTAATCATGAGTGCAATAGCATGCACCCTAGGGCGCACTTACCTCACTTCCTTCTCCAAATGGACAGGTGTGATGACTGAATGGCCACCGGCTCGTACGAAGTGCGCATGCGCCGAAGCCGACACCATGTGCACCATATATAATAGTATATAGTGCCACACTGCCCTCCCCTAGTATATGCCACACAGCCCTACCCTTGTATATCTTGCCACACAGCCCTCCCCTTGTATATTGTGCCACACAGCCCTCCCCGTGTATATTGTGCCACACAGCCCTCCCCTTGTATATCGTGCCACAGCCCCCCTTTGTATATAGTGCCACACAGCTCCCCCTTGTATATAGTGCTACACAGCAAGCCCCCCGTGTATTTTGCCACATAGCTGCCCTCCCAAACAAAAATATTGTACTTACCTTGCCCCGTTCCCGCGATGGATGGAGCAATGCACAGCCTCTGGGCGCAGACCAGCGTGATGCAGTGACATCAATGACACAGATACAAGTGAATGTGGCGGTTCGCTATCACCAAGGCCCCCTCTGGTGCTAGCGATGCCACCAGGCATGAGGGGGCCCGTGTCACGTGGCCCATAAATGCTTCGGGCCCCATAGCAGCAGGGGCCCTAAGAGGATGAGGGCCCTGGACAATTGCCCAGTTTCCCCCCATTCAAACCGCCCTTATGATAATCCGCCATTGCATGTACCCCAGAAATCTGGTTTAATTTGGCTAATAAATCTGCCCCACTGTATTTTGCGTTTTCTCAACTTGCCTCTGTGTTCTAATAAATTTTGTTTGAAGATCTGAAACAAGTGTGGCAAAAATGTAAAAATAGAAGAAATTAAGAAAGGGGCAAATACCTTTTCAAGGCACTGTAGGACACCTTACAAGTTTGCGCGCAGAAAATCCACAGATTATTACAGTAGCAGCAAGTAGATGAGATTTTACATTATACCTTAAAAATAATTGAAAACCGTAAAAAAACAAAAAACAGGCAGTCACAATTTTTTTATGGATTTAATAAGGTTTATTACATGTTAGACACAAAACACTCAATTTATACACCTGTAATATAAATCTATCAAATTACTTAAGGTGATTTGTAAATTACATTAAAAAAATATATAATAAAATGGGAAATATATTTTTTTCTGCATTTCCCTCAAAATATAAATTAATATAATTTAATCACTCACCTACCAAATGAAAGGCCTCATACAGCTATGTCATGATAAAAATAGTAATGTTATGACTGCCAGTCAAACAATTAGGTTGGTTCTTAATTAGTTAAATACGTTTTCTTTATAAGCACAAAATTTGTAATTTGTGATAAATTATCCCACTTACTAGCTGGGTCAATTAAAAATGTCTTCACTTTCTGTGGTGACTACAAATGTATCTTGTGTCCGGTCTAGGCAATTCTCTGCTAAATATATCAGCATCACAAATCTCTCTATTGTTCTGTGTTCTGTTCGTTTGCTACAATGTATCAGTCTAGGCCAGGGATAGCAAACCATTATGAGTGTGCCCTTCTCACAAACTTTTTTTTTTTATACATGTGAGTGCTAAGGTACCTATAAGGCTTGGGCGACATGATGGCAGTAAATTGCTGTAAATTGTGGCATAATTGTGGTTGCGATGTAACGCAATTCCTTCCCCAAGCTCCCGATTATCCGGCAATAATAGTGCTAGCCACTGGCGTAGCTATAGGGGTCGCAGCGGTCGCAATTGCGACCGGGCCCCGAAGCCAGGGGGGCCCACAGCCCCCCGCACCACATCAATAAAAAGTTACTATAGTAACTCGGGCCGCGGGCCCCTGTTACTATAGTAGTAGACAGTACTTACCTTCCTAGTTCCGGATCGCAGCGGAGGTCCTGACGTCAAGCACTGTGCGCAGCGCATGACGTCACAGCGCTATGCGCCGCGCACAGCATCGAGACGACAGAACTACCGCCGCGGCTGAAGAGGAAGGTAAGATTAGCCCTGACTGGCGGGGTCCGACTCCCGGGACCCGCCAATCAGCTGTTTTGAAGGGGCCGCAGCACTCGTATGAGAGCTGCTCCCTTCATTCCGGTCACTTCATTCCGGTCACACTGTGAATCGGTGACGGTGATTCACAATGTGAGCGAGTAGTGAAATGAAGGGGAAGCAGCTCTCGTACGAGTGCTGCGGCCCCTTCAAAACAGCTGATTGGCGGGTTCCGGGAGACGGACCCCGACACATCAGCTATTAGGGACTGCACAACCCCTAAGCCTACGATGTAGCAGGCTTAGGGGGCCCATGAGACAGGATCACAGATTGTGTGATCCTGTCTGCTGGGCCCTGTATCTAAGCCAATCACATGGTAGGCTTAGATACATGGCCCATGCGTGATCCTATCTGCTGGGCCCTGTATCCAAGCCAATCACATGGTAGGCTTAGATACATGGCCCAGAGGGAGGGGGCAATCGGGGGGCCAGAGGGCGGTCAGAGATGGAAACGCCTGAAGAAAGGGAATGACTCTTCTTTTTCCGACTAGCTTTTTTTCTGCTCGCGGGAAAAAAACCACCTCAGACTCCCATTGAAATCAATGGAAGGTGGTTTCAGACTTTTTTTGGCGCGGTTTCCGACGTGGTTTCCGCCTCAAAAACAGCAACAAAAAACTCAGTGTGAACATACCCTAAAGGATATTCAAGATAGCACTTCAAAATAACAAAAGTTCTAACAACATCTGTATTCAGAGCAAAATCTTCTGACCATTTATCAATATCAAAGTATTTTAAGGAGTGTGCCAACAACTACGTAATAGGCAAATTTTATGGCAGTCAAGATTGAAAATTTGCTTGTGTCTGGCCTTCACTAGAATCTCAAGCTCAGTCATCCCCATAAAGTGTATTTATCACTTCACCACTAGAGGTCAGTGTGCACCCACATGGAAAATGTTCAGCTGGTAAATAAGTTCTGGGCAAATATAATTTCCTACAGAAGCCCTGAAACTTCATTTGTCTAGAAAAGAATGGTTATAAAAAGTTATGCCAGCATAACTGTAAACCAAAAGCATAGAAATAAAGTACAGTTAAAGCTTTGTCATTTATCCAGAGCACCCACAATGCACCTGCTCCGATTTTATGCAAACTGTGTAGAAAGCTCACTAAACAAATAAGATAAAAATCAGCAGAAGTCGATTTTATCTAATTGTCTAGCATTAACCTGTCATGTTATTTTGCAGAAATGACCAAATAATGACATATATTCTACAGAAATGTTGATAGCCATGTTGGATATTTTCGGCCAAGCAGATTTTTTTTTTTTAACTTGTTACAGCTGGCAATATTTATCTGGCCGTCCCATCTGTCTGTAGATTTATATATAATGTATACGATAGGACACTGGGGGAGATTCATCAAGACATTATTAGTGGATCTGCAGCTAAATATCTCATATCTGTGGCCCCTTCTGGATTTCAAAGGCTGCTTTCCTCCAAGATCCTACATGTAAAAGGAGGAGAATGGCCCTGTTTAAAACAGACTACCAAAAAACTGTATTACTTGAGCGCAGAAAAGGTTAATTTTTCCTATTATTGCAAGAGAAAATTCCACACTATCTAAATCTGTCCATTAAGAAAGCAATCATGTAAAATATTATATACAAAGAAATCAATGCAAATTATAGTGCAACATATCAGTAGAGTATAGACGTGTCCCGCGTTACTTCACGGTGAAGGTGTACAAATCACACAACTCACAGTTACAAAGTCCTCATCAGGTTCTCAGTCTGTATATGTCTCCTCTTTCACACGGCAGTATTTCAGTCAGTATTTTGCATCAGTATTTTGGAGCCAATACCCGGAGTGGAACATAAACAGAGAAAGTATAATGGCGTAATATATACCGCTTCCGTATTTTGCACCCACTCCTGATTTTGGCTTCCAAATACTGAAGCAAAATATTGCAGTGTTAGGCTATGTTCACACACACTTTTTTGCAGGCGGAATTTCTGCCTCAAAATTCCGTTTGGACGTTTGAGGCAGATTTTCCTCTCCCTGCACGCTGATTTTCGCACCGTTTTTCACTGTGTTTTTTGCCGGCGGCCATTGAGCGCCTCGGGCATAAAACGACGCGAAATACGCTTTCTCTGCCTCCCATTGAAGTCAATGGGAGGTCAGAGGCGTAAACGCCCGAAGATAGGGCATGTCCCTTCTTTCTCCCGTGAGGCGGTTTTACCGCTCGCGGAAGAAAACCGCCCCTGCCTCCCATTGAAATCAATGAAAGGCATTTTCGGGCCGTTTTTGAGGAGTTTTGCGGCGCAGTTTCCGCATCAAAAAACTCAGTGTGAACATAGCCTAAAAGTGGCCTTATGTTGAAATCTAAATGTTTTCTTCAGTTCAGCTCCCCAGCTAGTTTGTGTACTGGCCATACCATAGGGACCGGTTATCCTCCTGGTAAATTCATCATTTACTAGCTACCTATTAGGTCTATCACTAGTATCAAGTCAGTGCAAAGAATAAATTAAATAGCATTTCCATCAATAATATAAAAAAAATTACATTTGTAAATATGAATAATGGAGTCGTCCTCTTGAGTCAAGTTAACAATTCTATTCAGTCATTTCTTATTTATGGCTGTTTTTCGTTCCTGCTCATAGGCTTTGAACGGAGCGGCAGTGCGCATGCTTGACCACCTCGGAGGAACGGGGTTCAGGACCCCCGTTCCTGCCATCAGTGGGGTCCCAGCAGTGAGGCCTCCAGCAATCAGACAATTATCACCTATCCTGTGGATAGGTGATAAATGTGGATTTTGGGAAATTCCTATTTAACCCCTTCCCGACATTCGCCGTATATATACGGCACATGTCAGGTCGGGGAGTATGGAGCGGGCTCACAGGCTAAGCCTGCTCCATAGAACGAGCATGTCGGCTGTATCTTACAGCCAACACTTCAGTGTAACGAGCGGGAGCTCGAGTGCAATCTCACTCATTGAACCCCTTAAATGCCGTGGTCAATAGCGACCGTGGCATTTAAATGGTTAAAAACAGGGGGTGGCCCACTGTAACGGGCCCCCCACAACACGATTGCGGGGTGCCGCTGGTTGGCATGGCAGCCTGATGAAGGCCCCCATGTCTGCCATCTTTGTACTCCTATGAAGCCCTGCCCATAAACCCTGGTTTATGGGTTCATCGAGCATCCATCTATGGTCCTCATCCACTTTTGGGATATTCTCTAAGTATGTTTCAATTTCAAATTTTCATATCTCCCAATTATGTTTTACTAACTTAATAGAAGATGATTCAATATCTTAATATTTATAGATCACTTCTGAGCTTAGAGGTGAATTTATTTCATACTGTAGCTTTCAACCAGTAACTTGAGACAAGTGATACCAGGTCCTACTTCAGTCAGTACGCTATATACACTTTCCTATTCAAATAATACAGTTCTGGCCACATAGGGCTACAGAACAGATAGGAAAAAACAATCCCTGAGGTAACTCCCTGCAGTAACACAATGCTAACAATAGAGGGCAGCACTAATATAAATACAATTTTTGTCTTCTATTAAAAACTTCTCAGTCTCAGATTTGTAGTATTTTAAGCAGCGGTCTTAAAAGCCTTAACAGGGCTACATATTGTATCCTAAATAGTGGATTATGCGTAATCAAAGCAGCCCAAGCCCCTGCACAGCATAATATCTATTAACGTGTCGTGCAACGTCAATCACGGCACATACCATTTTATTTTTTACTTTGTTTCAGTACATCTTATTAGTTCCCCTATTGCACCTTGCATTCAGAATAGTTGGTTGTAATTCATATGTCACCCTCTGTCCAACAGAAAATCAGGATAGTGTATAACGTGGGCCGCTCTCACATCACCATATTTTACTTTGCTTTGTCTTCTAGGCTTTTCCTGCTTTTTTTTTCCTCTTCTTGCTGAGCTGCTGAGTTGAGTCTCCAGTATTCAGCTCATCCTCTGCTAAGACAGTGTTTCCTCTGTCAGTATCACCCTGACCCTCTGACACGGTCATCTTCTTTTCTGTGTGTTGTGATCTTATTTTAGACAAAGATTTGTCCTGCGAAAAGAAGTATAATATTGGATTTACTTGCAGCTGCCATGTGTAGTAGAGTCAGCGTTTTACCAGATTCACTGCACCGCAGTCTCAGTGGATGTTGAGCTCCTTCATTCTATAGGAACTGCATAGTCTGCACCTGCTGACAAGTGTTCGTGAGCGGAAGAGATCTATAAGCAGCTTTTAGCCGTTTAGGCAATTTAGGTATAATGTTATAAAATGTAGATAATGCAGTTGCTTAGATATCAATGATAACTGCATAGATCCATCCACATTATTCACTGTAATCTTAAAGGGGTTGTATATGATCTGTGGGGGTCTGACACCTGGACCCCACACCGATTAGCTGCTCAGGTGGCCTCCGGGCACCGGACGTCCATGCCGGAAGCTCATTGCTCCAGTCACTGAATAGCGGCCGTACTGCAGCTCTGATCCTAATCAAGTGAATGGGAGAGGAGCTACAGCTCAGCAGCACGGCCGCTATGCAATGTACAGAGCCAACTGCTTCCGGCTCTGTACATTGCATACTGTTCAATGACATCCGGTTCAGACCCGCACAGATCATATACGGATGACCTATCCGGTGGATAGGTCATCAGTTGTCTGGTAGTGGACAACCCCTTTAAGTAGGTGACTATCAACAAACAAGACAGGAGTAGCAAAATCTCTGAAAGGGACATTCAATTTAAAGTCTATATTATTTAATTGTGCTGTACACCTTTGAATACAATCAATTGTTCCCTGTTATCAGCCCTTTTAGGCTGGGGAGAGTGTGACTATGTTTTTCCTCAATGAGAACACTCACAAGGAATCCAGAAATATTATTCCACCTATATTTATTTCACATATACGACCAGATTTAAGACGCCTCAGACGCATTTGCAAGTATTTTTGTGAATGTTAGAAGCTTCTTTATGCTAGCCATAGATATAAAGATTACCTGCAATGATCCGTACGATTTTACAACGGTTAACAAAAAGCGTTAATAGCACTAAACATATACCAACAAAAATCTGCTCCACCAGTCAGAACAGTTATCGTTCATGCCTCGGTTGTTAGTGGTGATTTACATGTGGATCAATGCAAAAATACAATATTTCCCATGATCAGAAAATCATTGTATCAAATTAATATACATTCCTGTAGCCTTCAACTGTCTCCAGTAAAGCCGAACTAGTGAAAAACAGGAATAGTCCACACTCCCCCCCCCCACTTCAAATCAAATGTAATAAAGAACTCTGTGGTTACACATTAGATATAGCAATCAATTATGTCCTAGTCATTCACCGCCCAGGGGGGGAATAGTTACTAGCAGGTGCAGGAGGGTCCACCCTTTTCAATAAGGTATTGTTTGCACAGGTTTAGAAAGTCTGTAATAGGCCGAAATGAAACATGTGATTTGAAGGAGTAAGAAACACGGCCAGCGACGGCGTTATGAGAGAAAATACGCCAGAACGGTAATTGGTGGTGTAAGATCTGTTGAATGGAGACACATTATTAGTTCTAAATGTTATTATTCTAGTTCTAAAGATGTCTGTATATACACATATAAATGCAAAATTTTTTATATGGTTACATTATGATTGGTAATGTTATATTCAGCGTACCACGTGTGTTTGCACTGATTTTATTTAAAAATAATTTTTGATTTATTTTAAATGCTTGTGAGTATATGAAATAAACTAATTTATCCAAACTGCAGGAAAGCGTCTGCACTATCTTTAAAACATAGGAATGTGACATTGTGTGATTATGGGCAACAAAAGTTTTTGCAGCGGACCTGTGCCAATAAAACCTTTTTGGAAAATAATGTACCTTTCTGCATCTTCTATAAACCATATACCCCCTGTGTTTGTGAGTGGTGAGGGACTTGTTGATCTATCTGAATTATAGTGTGTAGCCCCACAGTTTAGTGACATCTATTTACGTATGTCTCATTCACAACAAGCATTCCAATCTGGAAAATAAAAAAAAGGACATCATATCAGGGGAAAAATGTTTAGATCTATAGCTAGCTTAAAGGGGTTTTCCCATAATCATTTATCACCTAACCACAGGATAGGTGATAAATATCTGATCAGTGGGGGTCCGACTGCTGTGGGGGCCCCACCATCATAAGAATGGGTTTACCTTGCCTTTCCTGGGAGCAGTCTGAGAATCATGTATATAACATACCTCACCATGCGGATCAATAGTCACAAAACGTGGAAATTGCAATGCAAGCCAAATTTATCATCTTTTTTTTTTTAATCTGGATTTACATAGCATAAAGGAAAGATTATACTTCAAATTATAGTCCTAAATATATAACTTTCCAATTATGCTAAGCACAGTATCATGCAAAAAAAGACCACCATGTTGTTTCTAGTCAAAATTGGCATTAAGTTATTGGTTTTTTTTTTCAGTGTCAGAAAAAAAAAACAGTGGACATCTATCAGAAGGTTAGACAAAGAACCCAAACAATGTCTGCACTCTTTACTTTTGTGCACCCTACTTCAACTTTGATTCTTTCATCTTCCAATTCAATTACAGCTAAACAAAGATGTTCCTACAGTTGTCAATAACACAAGAGCCACTAACATTACCACACGCAACTAGCCAAGCACATGTAAAAAGTTTGGGGGAGTCGGACTAGCGTGCAGAGAAGAGGGTTTCTCTGCACGCTAGTCCGACTCCCCCAAACTTTTTACATGGGTACGTTTTCTTTCCTGGAGTGGAAGGGACGAGTGGTCTTTTTAGGTCTTAGACCGTTAATATGTTTGCTGCTAGCATCTGACTCACACTTGTATGTCAGGTCTTAGACTCATTGCCTGCTTGCTACTAGCATCTTACTTTATGCCTACACATCTATATGTATCTGTTTGTATGAATACTATGGCATGGTCTCTAGTGCTTAATACACTCACCACTAATACATTTATCACTCATATCTTATACCCATCTCCTTGATCACCCTGTACCATCGCCTATACATTATAGGGAGTCTCTCTAGTCGTGTTTACACTGGAATCATACAGCGTCCTCCTGTCCTGTATTGTACCTTTTTAACGCTTTCTATGTATGTAATCATGTGTTTAATAAAGCTATTTATTTTTATTTATGGCCGTTATGCTCCTCTTCTTTCTTGTGTATATAAACCTGTGTAAATAGGTGCAGTGATCAGCAGATGAACGAGCAAATGCTCGATCATCTGCTGGTCGTATAGTTTTAAAAAAGTTAAATATTATCGTTGTCGGTAACACATCTCCCTGTGTAAACGGAGACGCGCTGCCGACATAATAATCTATTGGGACGAGGGATCGCGTAACAACCACTTGTCCCCATCCATAGCTCCGTGTGACAAGAGCAAACATGCGCGATCGACGAGGTCTCGTTGATCGGCGCTCGCTGCACCGGCCGATTATCAGCCGGTGTAAAAGAGCCTTAAGTGAAACTGGAGTTCAAACGAAAAAATGAAAAGATATAGAGAAAATGGGACTCCAAACAAATGTGCAAGGCCTGGTACACCACGGAAATTGTCACCACCAGGAAAAAAAAGTGCTTTAAACACATCTGTCTCTAAAGAGAACTTTTTTTTTTTAAGGCATCTGTAAGAATAGTTGCTAAAGGGAGGATAGTAGGTGCACCAATTTGGGTGCTTAAAGATTACCAGCACTGTATGCTAATGGGATATGAGCCCTTTACTTGCTTCTTACTGGCCGGGAAGCTCACATGAAAGTCTTTCTGGCTGCAAAAACTTTTCAAAACTGAATTTCTTATTATTAGTCTTTTTTTTTTATGTCTTGCTATCTTCAGATTAAATTTGCATCACAAAACTTACCACTGGGGTCTCACCAAGCTGAATTTGTAACCAAATATTAGAGCGCTGGCTCCAGTCACCAGGAGGATCTACTTCCCAAACACGATCTTGTTCCTTTCGATTGTCTGCTAGAAATCTGCCACAGACTAGAAACAGAAGATATTATGCTCAATCCATGAGGAGATATGCTAATTTATGTCCTTACAGCATAACAATACAGATTTCATTTCACATCTTTAGACATTTTTGAACATGTTGCGGCTTTAGATCCATTCATATTCTATATGAGACCTTCTTAATTTTTAAGCTTATTTGAATGTTTGTAGGAGCCATTTTGAAGTACAAAAAAAGACGCACCCAAAAATTGTAGCATAAAAGAGGAGAAAAAAAAGGTTTTGCCTTTAACTGTACATTTCCTGGGTAATGGGTATCACAGTGCCCCAATACAATGCCAGCCACAGTGCCCCATAACAATGTCAGACACAGAAATACAAGATATTGGCAGCTATAGTGCTCACACCCTCCCCTGAACTCACGAGACATCAGAGGTGTGGAGTGGCAGGGGTTAATGGGGTTGAATCTGCTCTTTTTGCGGCTCTATACATAGCAGGGGGCGTGGCTAGAAGGTCCTTGCAGATCAATAACTGCACAGATTTACTGTGCTGTGTGTACTAACGTCTGTGTTATTTGCTCACTGAACAGTCAGATTTGACAGAATTCTGTGTGTAAGATGTGACTGTTCAGTGAGCAGATAACACAGAGATCTTTTACACACAGCGCAGGACACGCGGCTTCCATTACACTGCACTGCAAGGACCTTTGTAGCTCGGAGCTCAGTCTCCTGCTCCTGGCATCTGTTTGCCTTCAGGAGATAAGACGCAGGAGATTACAGCTCAGATTCTAAGAGTAAAACTGCGTTTTAGGCCTCATGCACACGAACGTAAAAACGCCCGTAATTACGGGCCCATAGACTTCTATTGGCCACATGTACCTTCCCGTATGCTTACGGGAAGGTGCCCGTGCCGTTGAAAAATATAGAACATGTCCTATTTCAGGCCGTAATAACAGCACGGGCAGGCCCATAGAAGTCTATGGGGCTCCCATAATTACGGATGGCTACGTGTGTGCACCCGTAATTACGGGAGCGTTGCTAGGCGATGTCAGGGGATAGTCACTGTCCAGGGTGCTGAAAGAGTTAAACGGTCGGCAGTAACTCTTTCAGCACCCTGGACAGTGACTGCCGATCACAATATAGATCAACCTGTAAAAAAAAAAAACGTTCATACTTACCCAGTACTCTCTGCTTCTTCCTCCAGTCCGGCCTCCTGGGATGATGTTTCAGCCCATGTGACCGCTGCAGCCAATCACAGGCTGCAGCGGTCAAATGGGCTGCCGCATCATCCAGGGAGGTTGGACTGGATGTGAAGAGAGGGACGCGTCGCCAAGACAACGGCCGGGTAAGTATGAATTTCTTTTACTTTTACTGCGGAAAGGGCTGTCCCTTCTCTCTATCCTGCACTGATAGAGAGAAGTGCTGCCGATTAGTGCACGATTAGCGAGAAGGGCTGCCGATTTTGCAGCGAAAACGTGCCCGTAAATACGGGTGGAATACTGGTGACACCGGACCCATATTTACGGGCACGGGTCCGTGAATACTGGTGCAATACAGGTCGAATACGTGTGACCAAGGACCCATATTTACGGGAGGAAAAAAAATATGTTTGTGTGCATGAGGCCTTATAGTCCAAAAAAATACTGTACTTTATTGTTCATATCAACTATTATTATTATTATTATTATTATTATTATTATTATTAAAGAAATGAAAAAAAAATATAAAAAAAGTGATTCTGCTATTATCTTTTAATCCATTTACCGATGTTATATCATGGTAATGGGTATACCATGAAAAAGGTATATAGGCAAAGAACAGTTGATAATAAGGCATCATATGCTACAGATTAAATATATGATACTGTTGCATGAGGAGTCTCCCAGGGTGATACCAATTTAATACCACGTTCCTATGTTAGGCGTTTCTTACCGTGATACATTTCTGGAGAAATAGGGGAGCTGATACCCAGGGCAATTTCCTGTGCAAAGGTCGTACAAAATTCCTGCAGCATTGCAAACCCAAAACCATGCCGCCGCCAATTCTTCCGCACATAGATGGTGTCCAACACCGGTAACATGTAGCACTGACTGCTCCTGTCACACAGACTGCCTAGTTCACAAACAAACCGTTAATAAAAAAATAAAAAAAAGTTATTTTGTGGACTTTCTAATGAACCAATTATTTACAGCACATTACACAAGACAGTCAAAAATGTATCTAAGGACTCATGTGCACGGCAGAGATGCGTGTGTTAAGTGGCACACGAAGGCTCTACAGTCCGTACTGATTTTATATGTGTATATATATATTTATTGGTAACAAGGCATTTAATTGAGCATGGAATGTTTTTTTCCTGTAAGATTTCAAAAGAAAAAGCTTTCCCACAAAGTACCATAAGGATTTATAAAGGAATCTAATTTGTAGCCATAATTAAGTTTGGATTTTTAATTGGCTTGATCAACACAACAAGAGTAGTTTTGTTAACTTAACTCTTTTGCTGCCAAGGTACTGGAAAAAAAATTAAGTGACATCTGTAAATTAGATGTCGAGTGACTTAATTTATGCGACACCATGTAAACCTTCCGTATCAGGAAAATATTTCCGATGTTGAACATTACAGTTACAGATTTTATGGATGTAAGGAGAATCAGATGACTCTTTTCTACAGTATGAGAACCTGTGACAATTTAATAGTTGAAAATAGGTAGGAACGAACTAAAACGTTGTTTTAGGTAACTAAAAAAAAAATCACTGCCTCAATTTGACCTTCGTTAGGTTTATACATTATTGCCATAGGTCAAGCAGAAGACTGTGTCCTGCAATGGAAGATCCCAGGCAAACATGACACCAAAAAATAATCATTAGCACACTTTATTTTGGCCCCCTGGTTGGCAACGTTAAATGGGTACAACTACCCACAATGGTTCACTCTTTCATGTGCTAATAGTCCTGGTGACAGTCCAGCTATTTCATCCTCAGACAACACAGTTCTTCTAGGCTATTTTATGAAATCACATAAGCACTTTAAAGCGTTTTACCCAGTATGGGCAGCTAACAAGGGGCAACATCTATGAGTCTCGGCATGAGTTTGTATGTTCTCATAGTGATGGTCTCCTAGGAGGATGGCTTCCTCCCACACCCAAAATCATGCTAATGTGCTAGAGTGTATGAGAAAGGGAGATTAGATTGTAAACCCCACGGAGGACAGGGTTCGGATTACAATCTGTAAAATACGTTAGTGCTATATAAATAATTTTGAGAAAAGTAAGACACCTATTTAATGTCCCTACCCTTTTCCCTAACCTTACAAATGAAAGTTCCCATACACATAAGCATCATTTATTTTCACACTATTACAAATTTTAAGTGCGATCATGTGAGTAAATGGTCAAGATCTGGTTACTGAGGGAGGAAGCAATTAATTTATTAACACTAATGTCGCCTTAATACAAAGTCATGGATAGGATTAAATGGGATGTATCTGGCTAGCAGGTCATGTTCCCTACGGTTCAACAAGTCAGTAGACTGAGTATATTGTCGAAACACACAGTGGATATTGTCACTGCAGTCTGATGAGACAGTCAACAGGAGGTAATTATTTCTGCTGCTTTAATGCTGGCCTTGGCACAGGGGAGGCCAGAGGAGATCTGGCTGCCAAAAATGACCATGTTTGTTAAAAACACTGACACCGCCAAGAAAGAATGCAGCACAAGCAGCTCACAAACAATGTTTTGCAAGCTGACATCTCACTACTGGTTCAGGGTAAACATGTCATTATTGGACAACAGGGGTCACTTAAAGAGGCTCTGTCACCACATTATAAGTGGCCTATATTGTACATGATGTGATCGGCACTGTAATGTAGATTACAACTGTGTTTTTTTATTTTGAAAAACGATCAATTTTGACGGAGTTATGAACTATTTTAGCTTTATGCTAATGAGTTTCTTAATGAACAACTGGGTATGTTTTACTTTTGACCAAGTGGGCGTTGTGGAGAGAAGTGTATGACGCTGACCAATCGGCGTCATACACTTCTCCCCATTCATTCACACAGCACATAGCGTTATAGCTATATCGCTATGTGCAGCCACATAAACAAACTGTAACGTTACTGCAGTGTTCTGACAATGAATATACATTACCTCCAGCCAGGACGTGATGTCTATTCAGAATCCTGTCTCTTCTGTAGCGTCTGTTTGATATTTACAGCAAGGCATGCGTAATCTCGTTTTAAATTACAGTTTACATCGTAATCTCGCGAGATTACGCTTGCCTTCCTGTAAATCTCAAACAAACGCTACAGAAGTGTCAGGACTCTGAATAGACATCCCGTCCTGGCTGGAGGTAATGTATATTCACTGTCAGGACACTTGAGTAACGTTAATATGTGTGTATGTGGCTGCACAGTGATCTAGTAAGAACGCTATCTGCTGTGTAAATGAATGGGGAGAAGTGTATGACGCTGATTGGTCACTGATAGGTCAGCGTCATGCACTTCTCTCCACAATGCCCACTTGGTCAAAAAGTAAAACACGCCCAGTTGTCCATTAAGAAAGTCATTAGCATAAATCTAAAATAGGTCATCACTCCGTCAAGAATGATCGTTTTTCTAAATAAAAAAACACTGCTGTAATCTACATTACAGCGCCGATCACATTATGTACAAGATAGGACACTTATAATGTGGTGACAGAGCCTCTTTAAGCATCATTAAGTACTGGCACGGTTACATCGGTTTCATTGGCTCAAGGGAAAGACAAGCATTTTTCCCAACACAATTTATAATTTTTGAAGTATTATATAAATGAACATATTTTCTCATAAATGCGTTCAGCATGTCCTAGCCATGACATGTTTGTGGTGTATAATCCCCATTTCATAGGTACAGTGCCTTCTGAAAGTATTCACCCACTTGGTGTTTTTCCTATTTTGTTGCATTACAACATGGAATTAAAGTGGATTTTAAATTTAATTTTATGTAATGAACCTGGCAATATATTCTAAATTGTTACAATGGTATAAAAAAATACCTTGTTTAAAAAAGACAAAAAAAACAACTGAAAACTGAAAAAGTTGTGAGTGCATATGTATTAACCCCCTTTTGCGATAAACCCTCTAAATAAGGTCAGGTGAGACCAATTAACTTCAGAAGTCACATGTTTCATTGAATAAGGTCTCCCTGTGTGCAATCAAAGTGTCACATGATGTCAGTATAAATACTGTTCTGAAAGGCCCCTGAGTCTACAACTCCACTAAGCCAGAAGACCAAGGAGCTCTCCAAACAGGTCAGAGACAAAGTTGTGGAGACGTATAGATCACTCCAAGAATAGCATTCCCACAGTAAGGTGTGGGGCGGTGGTAGCATCATGATGTGGGGATGCTTTTCAGTGGCAGGGGCTGCCAAGCTGGTCAGGATTGAAGAAAAGATGGAATAAATACAGGGCGATCCTTGAGGTTTCAGTCTGTCAGTGATTTGAGACTGGGACGGAGGTTCACCTTACACCAGTCAAATGACCCTAAATATACTGCTACAGATACACTGGAGTCATTTATGGAGAAACAATTAAATGTCTTAGGATGGCAGAGTCAAAGCCGAGACCTCAATCCAATAGAGAATCTGTGGCATGACTTGAATACTGTTGAACACTAACACAACCCATCTAACTTGAAGGACTAAAAAACGCAGCAATTCAGTCCACTTTCCGGAGCAGGAATTGACATGCTGAAGGTCGAAAAATATGCACCGCAGGTCAATTTCTGCTCAGAATTTTTACGCAGAGTGTGGATGAGATTAGTTTAATTCTAGCGTATTTTGCTGCGTATTTTCCGCCCGCAATTCCAGATGGAAAATACGCAGCAATTCCGCTACGTGTGGGCAAGCCCTAACCCTTTCAAGACCAAGGCCTTCTGATGCCTGTATGTGAACAGCAAATTTTCACCTTTTGGAATGCCAGATTTTATGGGAAAATAATTTATTTTTATACATTTACACTTTGGCCAAATATTTTCTCTTTCCTTTTTGGGGCACAGATGGTACTTTAACCCATTAACGACCCAGCCATTTTTAGTTTTTACATTTCAGTTTTTCACTCCCCGCCTTCCAGGAGCCAAATAGTTTTTTGTTTTTTTCTATCAATAGAGCGGTGTGAAGGATTATTTTTTTCGGGAGGAGCTGTAGTTTCTATTGGCACCATTTAAAGTACCATATAATGTACAGGGATATGAAAAAATATATAGATTTGTGGGGTGGAACTGGGAAAAAAACCTAAATTCTTCCATAGTTGTTTGGGTTTTGTTTTTACGGCTTTCACCGTGCGTTAAAAACAGCAACTTAACTTTATCCTGCGTCTCAATACGATTACGGAGATACCAAATTTATATAGTTTTTTTTAATATTTTACTACTTTTACAAAGAAAAACGAATTGTTAACAAAAAAAATTGTTCTGTTTCACCGCATTCTGGAAGCCATAACTTTTTTATTTTTCCGTTGATTGAGCAGTGTGACGGCTTATTTTTTTGCGGGATGAGCTGTTGCTTTTATTGGTACCATTTTTGGTACATACGTTTTTTTTATCACTTTTTATGTCAATATTTTTTTAACGCGAAGGTGACTAAAAAACAATGATTCTGGTGTTTTAATATATATTAATTTTTTTTACGCCGGTCACCATGTGAGTTAAATAATGGTATATTGTAATAGTTCCGACTTTTACGGACTCTGCGATAACAATTATTTATTTTTCTACATTGTTCTTGGGGAAAAATGGGAAAAGGTTTTTTTTTTTTTTAACTTTTAATATTTTTTTACACTTTAAAAATGTCTTTAACCATTTTTTTTTTTACACATTTTATTAGTCCCTGTAGGAGACTTGGACCAGCGATCGTTAGATCGCTGGTACAATACATGGCTTAGAAGAGGCAGACAGAACGCGAACCTGGGGGCCTTTATTAGACCCTGGGCTGCCATGACAAATATCGGCGCCCCACGATCGCGCTGTGGCCGTTGGGCAGTCGGAGGGGGCCGCCCCAGCTCCTAACGGTTTAAATGACGCGGTCAATAACTAGTTAAACGGCCTGGAACAGCAGGATTGCTGTTCCTGGCTGTTAGAGCAGCGTGTCAGCTGTAATACACAGCTGACAGCTGCAGTGTATAAGGCAGGCTCAAACATCACCCCCCTGCTCAAGGACGTGTATTTTCGTCATAGGTCGTTAAGGGGTTAACGTCGTTTTATGTAGGGGAAAATGGAAAAAATATAGGAAAAGAAATGCAGATTTCCTTATTTTTTTTTCCTTTTATGTCATTAGTTTACCGGATACGTTAATGTCACAAAATAATAACCACTCTCTTGTGTATAACGATAACAAATACACGTACTTTGCCCCACCGACATCGCTATAATGCCAGAGAACAAAGGTCACCCTTTTTTTCTATCGTGCCTCCAGCCAATAGGTGGTATGTGGGATTGGTAAATGCGACAGGTAATAAATAATTTGTGTGGATTTTTACATAACATAGATTATGTGATACTGACACATCACTATATGTGTCCATGTAAAATGCCTCCATGTCAACAAAAATAGTCCCAGACAGTGCGGGTATCTTGGGGAAGGGGTTAGGAAAAAAAAAAAACATTTCATAGGATTATTATTTCTTTTTTTACTTTTTTCCTTTACTATTTATTTTAGTTTTTTCCTTTCGGTAGGAAGCGGGGACAACATGATGTGCTTTATCCCAGCATTCCCTCCTATACAGATCACAGATAATAAGTGACCTGATGCCTGCTGGCCAATAGATCACTATTAGAAGTGATCTGCGTACCGAGGATTGCTGGGCGGACACAGATCATGTCCTCCCTGCATGCTCCTGGAAGCACATGACGTCATCAAGCCATCATGGGATTTCATAGCGACAGCCCAAATGCAGGTCCTATTGCAAAACACAGCGCTCACTTTGAGCGCTATGTATAGTGTATTTGGTGACAGGGAGTTGATCATTTCAGCCTGTCACTTCAGGAGAATCGGGCTAAGACAGTGTCAGCCCGATCTCTTAAATGGCCTAGCGGTATTCAGCATGATCTGCGATTAAAGAAGATCACGTTTCTTTACGTTGCTGCAGCATGAGGCATATGTGATGTAAATAGACGGATTGGCGACATGGGAGGATAATAACTGGGTAATATTACAGTTTAAAAGGGAACTGATCCTTAATTATCTCCACTCAACAAAACCCCCCTTCTAGTAAACTGTTAATAAAGCAGTTGGGGGGCAAAAACAGTTTGGGATATTTGAAAGAACAGATGCAGTTTATGTCATTGACAACTATTAATTTCCATTTCCTTTCGACAATTAAAACCATATGACAATTAGCAATGAGAACCTACAATGTCAGGGAAGCATTAAAAACACGATTCCAATATCATATCGTTATGGCAAAACCTGAAAACCTCTTCCTTTCTCTTTAAGAGATTTTACGCACTTCGTTTTGAACCCTTTATTGCCTGCAACATTTTAAAGCAATACAAAATTGTAACTGTATATGCACATGACTTCACTAAAACTTTAGCACCACACTGTAGTGAAAGGACATTAATACACAGATAGAGTGACGCTTTGGGCATTCACCTTTGTTTTTGTACGTGTAAAATGCCACAGCTTCTCCGTGGTGCCAGAATATCTTGGCCAGCTCCCCTGCAGAGTGTGGAAGGAAGCAAACCCCATTGTCTGAATCACTGCCCTCCACAAAGCCACACACTAGGCAGTTTAGAACAAAGAGGACAATCCTTTCTCCACATGTCTGAACCTGGGGAATGACAAACTTGATTACTCAAGGGAAGTACCAGTTCTCAAAGAATCACAAACTGCTGACAAGATCGGAGATCGATCTGGGCTTCAGGTCCTCCACCAGAAAACTGTGACGTGATGTGAGAAAGAAAAACAATCTGTCAAAGCGGGTCCCAGCTGAAGTGAGGGTATAGCCATTGCAAAGCTAAGGTTTAGGAAAATATGGCTGACGCTATTGGGAATCTGCGTTCCTTTGCTGCCCGTTACTATTAAGCATAAAATCAAGGCTGTATTAAAGCGAACCTGTTACATTGAAAATGCAGTCTGATCTGCAGGCAGTTTGTTAAAGTGCTGAGAAGATGAATAAGAAAAAGATTCAGTGTAACTTGTATTTTAATTATTAAAAACTCTGATTATTCTGGGTTTAGGAGTCCAGTCGGCGGTCCTAATAATTGATTGACAGCCTGTACGAGTGTGTACAGAGATAGCTGTCAATCACTGATTAGGACTGCCCCATGGACTCTGAAGACCAGAATGAGGAGAGATTCAGATAATTAAACTGCAATTTATACAAATCCCACATAACTATATACAGGGCCAGCATCAGCACCCGGCAAACCCGTGCAAGTGTCGGGACCCACTCCATTTGGGGCGGCCCACTCGGCCGCCGGGTGCTGACGCTGCCGTCATTAAGGCATCACTCTGTGATGTAAGAAGGAGAGGAGTCCCAGGCAGAGCGCCGTGAGCAGGCAGGCGCGATGTAGTGACGTCATCGCACCTATCTGCGAAGAGTCACTCACAGGACAGTGCAGAGGAGGAAAAGGATCCTCCACACGACGTGGGAACGGGGGTAGGTAAGTAATTATATTATTTTTCTATTAGGTACATATGGGGGCATTATACTAGGCATGGAAGGGGGGTCGTATTGTAGCTGCTGAGGGGGCATTATACTGTATGGCGGGCATTATACTGTGTGGGGCAGCTATGGGGGGCATTATACTGTGGGGGCAGCATACTGTATGGGGGCATTATGCGGTGTGTGGCAGCTATAGGGGCATTATACTGTGGGGGTAGATATGGGGGCATTATACTGTGGGGGGCAACTATGGGGGCATTATACTGTGTGGGGGCAGCTATGGGGGCAATATACTGTGAGGGGCAGCTATGGGGGCAATATACTGTGATGGGGCAGCTATGGGGGCAATATACTGTGAGGGGGCAGCTATGTGGGGTATTATAATGTATGTGGCAGCTATGTGGGGTATTATAATGTATGTGGCAGCTATGGGGGCATTATACTGTATGGGGCAGCTATGGGGGTCATACTGTATGGGGCAGCTATGGGGGTCATACTGTATGGGGCAGCTATGGGGGTCATACTATATGGGGCAGCTATGGGTGGCAAACTGTATGGGGCAGCTATGGGTGGCATTATACTGTGGGGGCAGCTATGGAGGGCATTATACTGTGGGTGCAGCTATGGAGGGCATTATACTGTCGGTGGCAGCTATGGGGGCATTATACTGTGGGGGCAGTAATGGGGGCATTATACTGTGGGGGGCAGCTCTGGGGGTTATAATACTGTGGTGGTCAGCATTATGCGGTGTGTGGCAGCTATAGGGGCATTATACTGTGGGGGTAGATATGGGGGCATTATATTGTGGGGGGCAATATACTGTGGGGGCAGCTATGGGGGCAATATACTGTGGGGGGCAGCTATATGGGGCATTATACTGTGTGGGGGCAGCGTACTGTGGGGGGCAGCTATGGGGGCATTATACTGTGGGGGGCAGTAATGGGGGCATTATACTGTGGGGGGCAGAAATGGGGGCATTATACTGTGGGGGGCAGCTATGGGGGTTATAATACTGTGGTGGTCAGTTATGGGGGGCATTATACTGTGTGGGGGCAGCTATGGGGGCATTATACTGTGTGGGGGGCATCATTCAGTGTGGTGGATTTATACTGTGGGAGCAGCTATGGGGGCATTATACTGTGGTGGTCAGCTATGGAGGGCATTATACTGTATGGGGGGCAGCTATGGGGCATTATACTGTGTGGGGGGGGGGCTATGGGGAGCATTATACTGTGTGGGGGGCAGCTATGGGGAGCATTATACTGTGTGGGGGGCAGCTATGGGGGGCATTATACTGTGTAGGGGGCAGCTATGGGAGGGCATTATACTGTGTAGGGGGCAGCTATGGGAGGGCATTATACTGTGTGGGGGGCAGCTATGGGAGGGTCACTATACTGTGGGGGCAGCTATGGGGGCATTATACTGTGCCGGTGGGGTCTGTCGGGCAAGGCAGCTGGGCATAGGTGTGCGCAGCGGTCTGCTGGTGTTGGGGAGAGGTAGGAGGGCCTAAGCTGAATTCTTGCACCAGGGCCCATGAGACTTTAGCTACACCACTCCCAGGCAGAGTGCTAGTAGTGCTCTGCTCGGGACAATGGCTCTGGGGTTCCCCCTGACAACACTGTCTATATATAGACAGTGACGGCAGGGGCTATGTGGCACTACCTGGGAGGAGGGGGCTGTGTGGCACAACCTGGGAGGGGGGCTGTGTGGCACAACCTGGGAGGGGGGCTGTGTGGCACTATCTACAGAGGGCACTCAATTTATGGGGGTACAAACTGGGGGCCTAACTTCTATATGGGGGCATAAACAGGGCCTAACGTCTACAAAGTGACGATTTTTGGCATTTTACCGCTGCCGGAAGTTCCCCCACAAAGGCGCCCACTAAGTCTGTGTCGCCCAAGGACCCACATAAACCTGGAGCCGACCCTGACTATATATCAATGTTCTCAGCTCCTTGTGCTCTATAATATGCTGCTTGCAAATCAAACTGCATTTTTAGCATGACAGGATTACTTTAACCCTTTAATGACCAGCCTATTTTAGGCCTTAATGACCTGTATAAGGCCTTAATGACCTGTATAAGGTCTTGTTTTTTGTGGGACAAGTTGTATTATTTAATAGCACCATTTTGGGGTACATATTATTTATTTATTAACTTTTATGAACTTTTTTTGGGGGGGGGAATAGAGAACTTTCGCCACTCTTTTTTGCATCCTAAATTTACGCTGTTTACCGTGTGGTATAAATAACACAATAACTTTATTCAGCGGGTTGTTGCGATTGCGACGATACCAAATTTGTATAGATTTTGTATGTTTTACTACTTTTACACAGTAAAAACACTTTTTTCAAAATTATTTGTTTTTATGTCTCCATATTTGAAGAGCCATAACTTTTTTAGTGTTCCGCTGATGCAGTTGTATGAGGGTTTTGTTTTTTTGCGGGACGGCTTGTAGTTTTTATTGGTACCATTTTGGAGTAGATGCGACTTTTTGATCACTTTTTATCACATTTTTTTTTAAGGCAGGATTCACAGAGAACGTGCGGGTTAAATAATGTAATAGCTTTTTAGTTGGGGTCGTTACGGACGTGGCGATACCAAATATCTAACTTTTTTACTTTACTTTGTTTTTTTAAACAGTAAAGCATTTTGTAAGGGGAAAAAGTGGGTTTTTCATTTATTTTTTTTAAAATAAATTTTATTAAACTTTTTTTTAAAACTTTTTTACTAGTCCCACTTTAATATGCGATCATCCGATCGCTTTTATAATACACTGCAATACTTTTGTATTGCAGTGTATTACTGCCTGTCCGTTTAAAACGGACAGGCATCTGCTAGGCCATGCCTCTGGCATGACCTAGCCGGCATTTACTACAGGCTTTCTTAGGCCCCCCGGCTGCCATAGAAGACACAGACACTCGGCGATCTTTTCGCCGGATGTCGGTGGGGGAGAGAGGGAGCTCCCTCCCTCTTTCCTGAACAACTCAGATGCGGCGCTCGCTATTGAGCGCCGCATCTGAGGGGTTAAACGGATGAGTTCGATACGTATATCGATCTCACCCGCTCGAGCAGGGATGCCCCCAGCTCTCAGCTACCTCTGGTAGCTGAGAGCAGGGAGATTTAACGGCTCCCTGCTCTGTTTATTTATTCTGACACAGCGCCGTGAAAAGGCGTATGTATCAGAATAAAGCCCATTAGTGGCCGCCGTGAAATGGCGTATTGGCGGTCACTAACGGGTTAAACATAAAAAATGCATTTAAAAAAAACCAATACCAGCAGTTCCTCTCTTAATCTTCTGCTTTCCTTTGATCCTAATTTGACTCATATTATAATCAAAACTGAGAGATATATAAATAATTATTCTATATGTTTTGGAGGAGATCAGTCACCCCCCCCCCCCTCCTTTTTCTCACAAAACTGGCTGGCTGTAAGACAACTGGCTCCAGCAGACTCTTCCTCTCCTCTGCCCTTTCTGCAAAGGGACACAAGGATTGTTAAGCCATGCCCCTTGGCTAAGCCCCACCCCTAAGCCATTTACCGCAACACAAAAAAAAAAAAGAGACAAGAAAGAAATCATCATGGGTGCAGGATTTCTACAAAATTGTTAATTTTACGATTGTGCAGAAAATCCAGCAAGTTTATCTTCTGTTTACTTTTATATAAATTTTATGAACTAAACGCAATTTCCAGGACTATAATGTTTGAAATATCAATATCAGTTTGAGGGGGTCCGACTCCCAGCCACTGCCAATCAGCTGACTGAATGGGACTGAGATTCAGTACCAAGGCACAACCCCTATCAAATGGCATTGTGCCTGTTAAACAATGAAGGGCCCCACCTGTTAGCTCATCGGGGGGGAGGGCTAAGTTCTGAAAGTTGGACCCGCACCGGTCTGGTACTGATGGCCTATCCTAAGGATAGGCCATCAATATTATAGTAACAGAAAACCGCTTTAAGTGTTCCTTTGCGGCAATGTTAAGAACTGGCGTATTTGTTCTGGATTGTTGGTGCAGGTCCCACATTGACAACCTGCAGCGAAGTACAGTACAATACTCTTGAGTGGGCGTTTCAACTCTGCAGCATGTCTCATATCTCGTAGATTTGCCACAGATTTTCGACGCAGAAATTAATTTTTTCAATGCAAAGGATTACAGATCAGCACCAAAACTTGCATGTAAAGCATTCCGATTTTTTAGCGGATTTCCTGCAGAATATGAACATACCCCAGCACAATGTTTGGTCCAGTGAAAAGATTTTATAGATTATAATGTAGTGTGTTATGTGGTGCATGCAGACACTCCCTGCACAAATCTCTCACTGCATTGAAATCTTGTCGTAGTCTCCAATGACCAATAACAAGGCAAAAACTTGCTTTAGTTACAATCAAATATCCAGTAGCCAAACTACCGCTGTAGCAGCCATAGCAGCTGCTACAGGGTCCCCGGAATGAGGGGGCCCGTGCCGCCCACTGGCAAGGCTCCCACATGCCCAGTGGCGCCGCTAGCAGCTGCTATTGCCGCTACAGCGGTAGTGACGCCATATTCAATAGTATCTGCTGCCATTGGCTACAAGCCGTTCAGCCTGCAGCCTATCAGACGCAGGGACGGGATCCCTGTGCAGGCCAGCGTGATGAAGTCGCTGGGTCACGACGGTCTACGCAAGGGTCCCGACGGCATTGAGGAAGCTGTGTAGAAGCTCCGTTCACTGCGGGAACAGGACCTAGGTGAGTATAACTTTTTTATTTTATTTGTTCGGGGGTGCTATCTACAGACGGAGGGCTGTATGGCACGCTCTCTACAGGGGGCTGTATGGCGCTATCTACAGGGGGACTGTATGGCTGTATTTACAGGGGGACTGTATGGCAGTATCTAAAGATGGAGGTTGTATGGCGCCATCTACATGGGGGGGGGGTGTTGTATGCCAGTATCTACAGGGGGGTGTTGTATGGCAGTATCTACAGGGGGGGTTGTATGGCAGTATCTACAGGGGGGTTGTATGGCAGTATCTACAGGGGGGTTGTATGGCAGTATCTACAGGGGGGTTGTATGGCAGTATCTACAGGGGGGCTGTATGGCAATATCTACAGGGGGGCTGTATGGCAATATCTACATCTCCTGAGATGGGAGAGTGCCCATCCATATGCCCTCAAAAGAGGCATACCAAAGGGACAATACCTCCGTCTCAGGAGAAACTGCTCAAATACTAGGGTTTTTCTGGAACAAGCTGCAGATATGAGAGCTAGATTCCGCCAAAGAGGCTATCCAGACCATATTCTCAGGGATGTTTTTATTAATGCGATCAAAACCAAAAGGAGTGACCTACTAATGCCCAAAGTAAAAGTACCTGTAAATAATAACAAGATACGCATTATAGGGACATATGATGGGGCTCATGAACAAGTCAGAGGGGTTATCCAGAAACATTGGTGGATCCTTATGGAGGATGCTGAGCTGAAGGAACTACTAGGTGAAAGACCTCTGATTACCTTCAGAAGAAATAAAAGCCTGAGAGACAAACTGGTACAAAGTCACTACAAACCAGCACCTCCAAATAACTGCTGGCTTAACAGAAGACCTATAGGGACTTTCAAATGTGGCAAATGTTTGGCCTGCGACTCCATATTAGTATCTAAGACCTTTGTAAGTGCAACAACTGGCAAAGAATATACTAATAGAGAATTTATTAATTGTCTATCAAAAGGGGTCATATATATGGCCAAATGTACATGCCCTATGGATTATATAGGCAAAACTAAGCGTGAATTCAGGAGACGAATAAGGGACCACCTACAATGACATCCTCAATAAAAAAGACACACCAATTGCTAGACACATATAGGCAATGCATGGAGGTAACCCTAAAGTCATTAAATTTCAGGGAATACAATACATCGAGACTAACCCGAGAGGTGGCAATTGGGATAGGGATCTACTACAAGTGGAATGTCGCTGGATTCATAGAATGAGATCAGTGACCCCAGAAGGCCTGAATGAAAATCTTAACTATGCCTTCTTTCTCTAAGATCTGGAATATATCCAGTGTCTAAGGACACAATGACATTTAAAAGATACTAGATACACTTGGGAGGGAAGAAGGATGTAGGGAGTAAGGAAAGTTGTCAGTATAAACAGAATATGAGACATATCACTCTGTACTATCTAAACTGGCGGTCCTTACATCTGAACAACGCTCTAATATCTGTAATGTCTGAATTGAGCACTAAGCTCACAAGATACATGACTGTTTAATCTGGTTAGACATCTACTCATTTTGCCACTGCACCGAAAAAGGCCATACTTACAAATGGACACAGCCAGGTCAGAAACGCTGATGAAAGGGCGAGCAGGTGCTTTAAATAATAATAGCCACTCCCACTAGTCTTGAGGGGAGTGGTGTGTGGTGCATGGGATGTGTAGTAAGAAATAATAAATGAATAGTGTGTGTGCAAGTGTAATACTATTAGTGAAATATAGGGGGCAGTAATGAGTGAAGTGCCTCAATAGAAATAAATGGATAATGGGGTGCAAGTGAGTGAAACATGGAGGGATAGTGTGTACGTCATGAGGCACAACGTGTATAGCCAGGTAGAAGCCTATTTGTGACGCCTTGATAATTCATAGAGCGGGCTACCCTGCTTGCTATGCCAAACAACAACACACCATGCTCTCCCAGCATCAAAGACCCGGCTGTGTCCAAGAGAAGCGAATATACAAAATAATGAAAAATACCTGGGGTATTGGTAATCATTTTGGCCAAAAGGACGCAAGCTCGCAATCCACGACAAGGATCCCCAGACTTGAGAGTCCCTAACTCCTAAACTGGAACAGAACGTTCCTGATGCACAAACAGAACCGATAAAAACAAGGGGACATATACAAAATGGCCTTTTTCTGTGTTTTTGTATATGTCCCCTTGTTTTTATCGGTTCTGTTTGTGCATCAGGAACGTTCTGTTCCAGTTTAGGAGTTAGGGACTCGCAAGTCTGGGGATCCTTGTCGTGGATTGCGAGCTTGCGTCCTTTTGGCCAAAATGATTACCAATACCCCAGGTATTTTTCATTATTTTGTATATTCGCTTCTCTTGGACACAGCCGGGTCTTTGATGCTGGGAAAGCATGGTGTGTTGTTGTTTGGCATAGCAAGCAGGGTAGCCCGCTCTATGAATTATCAAGGCGTCACAAATAGGCTTCTACCTGGCTATACACGTTGTGCCTCATGACGTACACACTATCCCTCCATGTTTCACTCACTTGCACCCCATTATCCATTTATTTCTATTGAGGCACTTCACTCATTACTGCCCCCTATATTTCACTTATAGTATTACACTTGCACACACACTATTCATTTATTATTTCTTACTACACATCCCATGCACCACACACCACTCCCCTCAAGACTAGTGGGAGTGGCTATTATTATTTAAAGCACCTGCTCGCTCTTTCATCAGCGTTTCTGACCTGGCTGTGTCCATTTGTAAGTATGGCCTTTTTCGGTGTTTTTGTATATGTCCCCTTGTTTTTATCGGTTCATTTTGCCACTGAATGAATTTTCGGGCATCGCTTTTAATACCATTTATTATACCTTATGAGACTAACTAATTTACTAATGCAACCATGATCTAGGAAAGCAAATAAGCCACATAGGGGTATGGCTGAATCAATCCCCTATACGATACCGTCAATCCAGCACACTGTGGAGGTAGCGAGGACGCAACATCAATGGGAGGGTGATGACCTAGTAGTGCTCCTATCCGATTGGATGTCAGATTACCAAGCCCCCAGAAGAGGCGGAGCTAACTCATATACAAAAAGAGCGTGTTTCCAAGCGCTCGCTGCCATTGCCACACTATCTGTCAAAGCCGTTTTGCTCATTATCTCCCTGATGAGCCAGTATAACTGGTGAAACGCGTAGGAACAGGAGCTCTAGTTAGGAAAACGGACTTAATCATAGGGACAGGTTCCAGAGACAACAGGGTCGTTCTTTTTAGAACGAGTGCCCGGTATGTTGTCAAAAGTGAGGGTTTAAACTAGGCTAAAGGGACAAGCAGAATACCACTGTGTAACTCCAATGATCCTGAGCAACCTTGCTGTATATGTTAAGGAACGTCAATTAAGCATTCGCCAAGCCGAATACCGAGTGTTGTATATGCTATACACTATAAGAGTATAATTCATACTGACATTGTTATTCCATTTTATATAGGTAAAATTAAAAGTTATATTTTATACACTATTCCTTCAATATATTTGTTGTATATACAGGGGGGGCTGTATGGCAGTATCTACAGGAGGGGGCTGTATGGCAGTATCTACAGGAGGGGGCTGTATGGCAGTATCTACAGGAGGGGGCTGTATGGCAGTATCTACAGGAGGGGGCTGTATGGCAGTATCTACAGGAGGGGGCTGTATGGCAGTATCTACAGGGGGGGCTGTATGGCAGGATCTACAGGGGGGCTGTATGGCAGTATCTACAGGGGGGCTGTATGGCAGTATCTACAGGGGGGCTGTATGGCAGTATCTACAGGGGGGCTGTATGGCAGTATCTACAGGGGGGCTGTATGGCAGTATCTACAGGGGGGCTGTAGGGCAGTATCTACAGGGGGGCTGTAGGGCAGTATCTACAGGGGGGCTGTAGGGCAGTATCTACAGGGGGGCTGTAGGGCAGTATCTACAGGGGGGCTGTATGGCAGTATCTACAGGGGGGGCTGTATGGCAGTATCTACAGGGGGGGCTGTATGGCAGTATCTACAGGGGGGGCTGTATGGCAGTATCTACAGGGGGGGCTGTATGGCAGTATCTACAGGGGGGGCTGTATGGCAGTATCTACAGGGGGGGGCTGTATGGCAGTATCTACAGGGGGGGCTGTATGGCAGTAGCAACAGGGGGGCTGATTGGCAGTATCTACAGGGGGGCTGATTGGCAGTATCTACAGGGGGGCTGTACGGCAGTATCTACAGGGGGGCTGTACGGCAGTATCTACAGGGGGGCTGTACGGCAGTATCTACAGGGGGGCTGTACGGCAGTATCTACAGGGGGGCTGTACGGCAGTATCTACAGGGGGTCTGTACGGCAGTATCTACAGGGGGTCTGTACGGCAGTATCTACAGGGGGTCTGTACGGCAGTATCTACAGGGGGGCTGTACGGCAGTATCTACAGGGGGGCTGTACGGCAGTATCTACAGGGGGGCTGTACGGCAGTATCTACAGGGGGGCTGTACGGCAGTATCTACAGGGGGGCTGTACGGCAGTATCTACAGGGGGGCTGTACGGCAGTATCTACAGGGGGGCTGTACGGCAGTATCTACAGGGGGGCTTTACGGCAGTATCTACAGGGGGCTTTACGGCAGTATCTACAGGGGGGCTTTACGGCAGTATCTACAGGGGGGCTTTACGGCAGTATCTACAGGGGGGGCTGTATGGCAGTATCTACAGGGGGGCTGTATGGCAGTATCTACAGGGGGGGCTGTATGGCAGTATCTACAGGGGGGCTGTATGGCAGTATCTACAGGGGGGCTGTATGGCAGTATCTACAGGGGGGGCTGTATAGCACTGTCCACAGGGGGCTGTATGGTAAAACCTACAGGGGGCACTATCTGCAGGGGGGGGCTGTGTGTAGCACCCAGGGGAGGGGGGCACAGTCAAAAGTTTGCTATGGAACCCACTCTTTCCTAGTTACGCCCCTGCAAAAATCTCTTGGTACATGGATGTCTATGTACCTGCAAAAAAAAAATTTATACTCTGTAAACTTCTATTTTGCTTTTTTATTGCAGCCTCACAGGAATATGTGCTTACATTGCGTAAATACTGCGGATTTTCCGCAACTGAACTTGTTGCGGAAAATCCTAAGCAATTACAGTAGCAGCAAAAAGGATGAGATAAAACAAATCTCATCCACGCGCTGCGTAAATACTGAGCGGACAAAATGCTCATAAATCGACCTGCAGTGCGGAATTTTATTATGCAGCATGTCAATTGTATTTGCGTAAACGTTGCTTATTTGTTGCAAATAGCAGTTGTTGCGTTTTTTATGGTGGATTCGCAGTGATTCTGCCACAAAAAACCCAACTCAGAAAAAAAAATATCTCATACTTATACAGAAGTCTGTGTTCCTCCCTCCAGCACAGCCTCCTGGGATGACATTTCATCCCATGTGGCCGCTGCAGCCAATCACAGTCTGTAGCGGCGGTCACATGAAACATCATCCCAGGAGGCCGGCCTGGATGATGTCAGATTAATGAATTAAATAAGAAAGCACTTGAGTAACTTAAAGGAACACTCCAGGAAAAACTGATACACTATGTTATGCCTAGTGCAGTGTTGGGGGGGCGCCTGACACAGATTCAAAGAACATCATCCTGAGCTCACTGTGGGATCAGTCCCAAGAGAGAGGGGTAAATCTCCAAAACAGCGATATAATGTTTAGTGTAGGGACCCCCTGTTTGAGGTCACCTTGTCGTGGCAGTTGGGCTCGCACAATTTGATCAAACTGAGCGCCAATAACCGCACATTTATAAACATAACTATAGCAGTAATGCAATTAAAATAATAGAAATGCATAATAACCAAAGTGACAGAGAACTACCCCTTCAGGCCCTGCACTAGGCATAATATAGTGCATCAGTTATACCAGGATTGTTCCTTTAAATAAGAAAGCACTCACCTGTTTTAGACCTTGTTGGACTGGAAAGCATGAATGTAAGACTTCATCTACACCCCACCACTTGTCATTCAAATACACAGCCAAAACTGTAATGACACACGAAAAATAATAAATTAAACATAGAAGAAAAGGAACATGACTATGGTTTTTATAGAAGTTACATTACCGAGACCCTCTGCTGCTATTAGAGCAGTATTTCTGGTACAGAAAGCACAGAGCCATGGCCTATTCTTCGGTAGCATTTCCAAGGATCAAGTGGACAAACACGGAAAACACATCTTTTGACAATACTAGTTCTAAGATACTATTTCTATTTTGACTGACTCCGTGCACAACCTTAAAAATGGTTACAGGACATACTTTCACTACATTTTCCATGGTATGGTATATCCATTGAATGTGTACCATCTTACCTCCTGTTATCTCAACATACTCTGAGATGTGTGGCTCTAGATGACCAGCTTTGAAAAAAAAAAATACATGATTTTGCAATACTCTGTTAAAAGTGGTCTGTGGTATATGTTTATTTGTGTGGCCACCCAGTGGTTGTCATGTGAATTAAAGCCTGTCAAGTGTTTTGCTAGCATGTCACGATATTGTATTGAATTTCTTTTAAATGAGATATTGAAGTCCTTAACCCAGAGGTCTCAAAGTAGGTCGGTTAAATGGGCAACACATTGAAAAAAATGTGAAGTTGACAAAAAATGTTTTATAAATTATTTATTTCAACTACTTTAGCAATACTACATTACTATAATACCAATACTACACTACTATAAAAATACTACACTACTATAACATTACTATAATACTACATTACTATAACAACAATACTACATTACTATAACAACAATACTACATTACTATAATACTACATTACTATAACAACAATACTACATTACTATAATAACAATACTACATTACTATAATACTACATTACTATAACAACAATACTACATTACTATAACACTACTACATTACTATAACAATACTACATTACTATAATACTACATTACTATAACAACAATACTACATTACTATAACACTACTACATTACTATAATAACAATACTACATTACTATAACACTACTACATTACTATAATAACAATACTACATTACTATAACAATACTACTTTACTGTGATAATAATACTACATTACTATAACACTACTACTTTACTATAATAACAATACTACATTACTATAACACTACTACTTTACTGTGATAATAATACTACATTACTATAATAACAATACTACATTACTATAACACTACTACATTACTATAATAACAATACTACATTACTATAACAATACTACTTTACTGTGATAATAATACTACATTACTATAACACTACTACTTTACTATAATAACAATACTACATTACTATAACACTACTACTTTACTGTGATAATAATACTACATTACTATAACAATACTACATTACTATAATAATACATTACTATAGCAATACTGCATTACTAGAACAATACTGGATTACTATAACAATACTACATTACTATAAATACTACATTACTATAGCAATACTGCATTACTATAACAATACTGCATTACTATAACAATACTGCATTACTATTACAATACTACATTACTACATTACTTTAAATACTACATTAATATAATAATACCGTTCGGTTTAAACTTTCGTTAAATTTGCAAGTTTACTCCACGTGCTTATTAAAACAATCCAGTTTTCCAGTTTAAGTGTCGCTAAATGCAGTCTGGAGGCTCAGTTGGCAGCGTTTGGCAGACACAAGAATGTCAAGATTGGGCAGCCACTTTTTAGATAGTGCCACAGTGCCCTCTGTAGATAATGCCACAGTGCCCTCTGTGGATAATGCCACAGTGCCCTCTGTGGATAATGCCACAGTGCCCTCTGTGGATAATGCCACAGTGCCCTCTGTAGATAATGCCACCCACCCACCCATAGATAATGCCACAGTTCCCCCTGGAGAGAATGCCACAGTGCCCTCTGGAGAGAATGCCACAGTAAATCGTGCCACACACACAAACACGCACCCCCATTAGATAGCTCCATTGGAGCGCTCTCTAGGAGTGGAATCCCCAGCCAGAGTGTTGCCTACGCTTTGGCCGGGGAATCCTCTGCTGGAGGAGCCTTTGACGTCACTGTCTATAGACCGTGACGTCAGGAGATCCTCCTGGATCGGAATATGATGTCCGGAGCTACACCAGAGCTGGAGTCCCAGAGAGGAACACTAGTATAGACTCTCCTCTGGAACTCTGGGCAAGCCCCTGACATCACTGTCCATATATGGATGATGTCCGTGATGTCAGGGCCAACCCCAGAGCCGGAGTCTGCTCTGTCTGGGACTTCAGCTCTGCTCCTGACATCACTGTCCATATATGTTTGGACCCCTGCTTTAACCCCATTAAAGCTTAGGTAAAGGTGAACACATCTGCATGCACCTACTGACCTAAGGGCATGACACTAGTCAAAATTACTCTATACCTGAGTCTTTTTTCTTGGGGTTTACTAAGAGCAGCATTTTGTGAGAATCCTCATCACGGTACAAAGGTGCATGAAGAACACAATTTCCATCAACTTTTATCTGCAAAAGGAACAGTGTTTTTATTTGACTACATTTTTTTTACTTTTTATTTTGCATTTTATAAAAACAAAACAGACATGTAACTATCATGATATCAGATCACCGACAAAGTACAATTTAAGTAAGACCTTACCGATCACAGTAACATATACAACTAAATTATAAATAGTGTTTTTATATGTTTAAGTAACAAAATGTACAAGGTTAAAAGAGAATATCATCCAGAAATTGGCAACGTCAGACCTCGTTAAGCTTCGTTTTAAAAAAGAAACAAAAAACAAAAAAACACTGTCATAAACACATGTCCTTTCTCCAGGGCCAACCCTATGAACATTTTTGAAAACGTGTTGTTTTTTTTTTTCTAATAAAAATGTGTATCAGTGTGATTGGTGCAACTTTGTAATTCCATTTTATTCAAAATTATTTTACATTTTTTAGATACAGATGCTTTGTATCCTGAATGTGCGCTGAAACCTGTATCAGGTCAGGTTAGCGGGAATGACGGACTAAGTGACAGCAGGTCCTACGTGTGATCGAGCGGTTATCAATCACATCTAAGTTCATAACTTAGATGTGATCAATAACAGGTGGAACCTGCGTGTCAGAGACACGCAGGACCCGATGCACTGAACCTGTCAGTACCACTGACCTAACGAATTTAGGTCTCAGCCATTCATTCAGCAGTATCCCCCACTCTCCTTGCTCCTCAATGCACTTCGTGTCGGTCATACACCGATACTGGCTGGTGACCGTCTCATGCAGCCTTATGTGTACTACACTATGTGTATAAAAGGTGGCTATATAAGATTGTACTAAACCAGCACCTTTTTAAACTGCTATATACTATAACTAAAGATTGTTATTATATTATAGGACTACATCTAGACTTTTTATTGCTCAGTAAAAAAGATATCGCTCTGAAATTGCTGTCCATAGGAATGCATTGAGTAGCTCCAGTCAATAGATTTGCTAGTATTTTTATTTTTTTAATCGCTACATGCTGTGATTTCTGAGGGATTGTATTAAAGTAGTAACTACTTTCTTTTTCCATACAGTAACATGAAAATTGCTTGTAAATTTCTTGCAAATCGCTTGTTATGGTTTGGATTACTCCCTAGAGAAAAGTCTTACTACAAAAGTCTAGGTGTAACTGTAGCCTTAGAGTCAATCATTGCCGGAGCTTTATCGCTACAACTATGATCTGTTGCTGCCTCATCTAGCGTGTTGTGGTTTCTTCCTCTGCCTGACCATCTCATATTTCGGATTTGGTACTGCTCCTGTTTTATGATCTCATGTTCCTGACTTCGGTCTTATCCAACTATGATCCTCCTACTTTACCTGAAGCTTTATTTGTATACACCAAGCCCTAAGAATTTACTTGTCCAGATAACACTTCACTTATTCCATGGTGCTTGGTGCTCATCTGGCCCTGACATCAGCTGATCTGGTCTTAGATCCTTCTTGCGAATAGAATGAATCAACCTCAAAGGAGAGTCTAGTAAAATCTACAATCCAAGGACTCCATCAGTATTTCAGCTCAGCCCCATTCACTTTAATAGAGCGGAGTTGCAGTTCCAGACACAATGTATGGACAGGTGTGGCGATGTGTCTGAAAGAAAGCAGCCTTGCTTTATTAATCCTGTACAACCCCTTTAAGGTCCGTGAGAAATCTTTTCTGCAGTTGTCCATGTTTCCAGCATTAAGCAGAAGGCACGATTAGTTCATGCCACAACGAAAAATTACTTTTGAACAGCAAACTTTAAAGTAGAAGTTAGTACCACTTAATATACGTTATACAATAACTATGTATATCAAAACATAAAAATCACAGAATCAACCTACTTTCTAAAGAACCATAGTCAGATTGTACTGCTGGAAGGAGAGAGAGAGAAAAATAGAGAGAGAGAGAGAGAGAGAGAGAGAGAGAGAAAGAGAAAAAAAAGAGAGAGAAAGAGAGAGAGAGAGAGAGAAAAAAAATGAGAGAGAAAGAGAGAGGAAAAAAAAGAGAGAAAAAAAAGAGAGAAAGAAAAAAAAAGAGAGAGAGAAAAGAGAGAGAGAGAGAGAGAGAGAGAGAGAAATATTTTAGACCCTGGGCAGATCCATTCCTTCTGTATACAGTGTCTTTGTCCACAAATATGGGAATTAAATTGCCGAGTCTTTCACTTGTTTCCACTTCTGAGAGACCCATTCCAGTTCATGGTTACAAAAACAGAACCCTATAAGACTAGTGGGAACTCTACTGAATTCATATTTTTATTCTGTCAACAACCAGCACCCATAGATGAAATCATGTTCCATGAGATCTCAGCTAGGAGACTAAAAATTCCCACTTGTGTAAATTGCAAATCGAGATGAGAGAAGTAGCTCTATGGGTTGCAGATGTAGCTATAGCAATTACGTCCGCAATGCTTGGGAGGTCCACAGACTAACACTAATAAACAGTAGCAACATAAGATGATAGGACAGAATGGAGAAAAATCATACTAAATATACAGGGTGGGCCATTTATATGGATACACCTAAATAAAATGGGAATGGTTGGTGATAATAACTTCCTGTTTGTGGCACATTAGTATATGGGAGTGGGGAAACTTTTCAAGCTGGGTGTTGACCATGGCGGCCATTTTGAAGTCGGCCA